>NW_017670829.1:364279-424474 GCF_001879085.1 Nicotiana attenuata | reverse complement strand
TTTTCATGTGTCTATGCTCCGGAAGTACATTGGGGACCCGTCCCATGTTCTAGATTTCAGTACAGTTCAGCTGGAGGGTGACTTGACTTATGAGGTAGAGCCAGCAGCCATTTTGGATCGTCAGGTTCGGAAGTTGAGGTCAAAGGATGTTGCTTCGGTGAAAGTGCAGTGGAGAGGTCGGCCCGTGGAGGAGGCTACCTGGGAGACCGAGCGGGAGATGCGGAGCAGATACCCCCACCTATTTGAGGCATCGGGTATGTTTCTTGACTCGCTCGAGGACGAGCGTTTGTTTAAGTTGGGGAGGATATGACGACCCAACCCGTCGTCACGTGTGTTACAGCCCAGTTTCCCCCATCTTCCATTTCTTTATGCTTCCTTATCAGTATTTGATGTGTTAGAGTTGATTTGGATTGGTTCTAGAAGGAAATGAGACACTTAATCTCTTTAAGGAAGGATTGTTTTGGAAAAAGTCAACCGGACATTGACTTTTATGTTAGAGTGCTCGGATATGAATTCCGATGATTTGGTTAGCTTTGGGGGATGATTTGTACCTTAGGAGTGTGATCAAAAGAGATTTTGGAGGTCCGGAGTAGAATTAGGCTTGAATTGGCAAAGTTAGAATTTTGGCGAATTTCGGTCGATAGGTGAGATTTTGATCCGAGGGTCGGAATGGAATTCCAAGAGTTTCAATAGCTTCGTTAGGTGATTTGGGATGTGTGTGCGAAATTGCAGGTCATTCGGAGGTGTTTTGGTAGGGTTTTTGATCGAATGCGTGTTTCGGAAGTTTTGGAAGGACTTAAGCTTGAATTCGATGAGAAATGATGGTTTTAGTGTTGTTTGAGGTGTTTTGATGATTGGAGCAAGTTTGAATAAGGCATTGGATCATGTTTGTGTTTTTAGTTGAGGTCCCGGGGGCCTCGGGTGATTTCGGATGGCTAACGGCATGAAAATTGAAGTTGGAGATTGCAGATCACATCTGGTATCTGGTATTTCCGCATCTGCGGAAAGGAACCGCAGATGCGGTTGCGCAGATGCGGAGGAAAAGGTCGCAGGTGCGGAAATGGTCTTGGAAAGGAAAAACCGCAGATACGGAGAGGAATCCGCATTTGCGAAGCCGCAGATACGGGGATGAGGTCGCAGAAGCGGACAGTGGGGACTTTGGGAATTTCCGCAAAAGCGGAAGAAGGCCGCAGGATCCGAAGTCGCAGAAGCGACAACTGGACCGCAGATGCAGAAACAACTGATCAGAAGGGGTTTTTATTTCCTTCGCGAATTTTGAAAGAGTTCATATTTTTCACTTCGGACTTGGGGAGTTTTTGGGCGATTTTGAAGAGAAATTCAAGGACTTCGAATAGGTAAGAATTCTTGGACTTAGAACACGATTTTATGATGCAAATACATGAAATTAGACTGAAAAATCAAGGAATTAAAGGTCAAAAATGGAGGTTAGGGCTTGAAACCTAAGAGAACAAAAATGGGAATTTGAGGGGTCATTTGGACTCCGATTTTGGTGTTCTTTATATGTATAGACTCGTGGCGAAATAAGGAATCCGTTGATGGTAAATTTACTGATTTTGGAGAAGTGGGCCTGGGGCTCGGGTTTTTGGTAATTTAGGGAATTTAACTATTTTCGATTGTTTTCGATTGGGTATTGTCCCATTAGCATATTGTGACGTATTCGTTGTGGTTTTGGTCAGATTCGACGCACGAGGAGGTTAATTCGAAAGGCAAGGGCATAGCAAGCTAGGACTTTGGCCAACTTGAGGTTAGTAATAAATGTAAATGCGGTGTTGAGGGTTTGAAACCCCGAATTTGCACAACATAGTGCTATATGAGGTGACTTGCACGCCAGATAACGGGCGTGGGGTAGAGCACCGTCGGGAATTGTGACTTGGTCCGTCTCGCTTAATAAAATTACTACCTAATTGATTGTAGTTTTGTGATATCCTTATAAAAATGGATTAATTGTCATAATTGGGCTTCGTGCCAACTACTTGAATCATTCAGGGATTATTTTTACTGGTTTCTTACCATATTTCTAGATATTGAACTTAGTCCTGGTATTTAACACTGTTTTGTAAACTCAGCCATTTTTCTAAAAGTAGAAACTAAAGTAATATTTTTAAATGAAGTTTGGGCTGAATTTTTTTATATTATTGTGCCGAAAGGCTTATGTGATTCTAGACTGAGTATGGGATCGGACTGCACGCCGCAGTGGTATGAAATTGATTGATATGAGGCCGATGGCCTAGTTGATGCCACGATATGGCTTATTATTGCGCTTGGGCCGTAAGGGGCCCCACCCGGAGTCTGCACACCCCCAGTGAGCGCCGTCGACGTTAAATAAATGGAGCGGGCTGCACGCCGCAGCGGGGTACTGGAGAGTACCGGTTTATGTGTTGCATTGCATATTTAATTGCCATTTATTCTTAATCTGATGTGATTTTATTATTAATTGTTTTCATTGTTTACTGTATTATGCTATTGGTTCACGTTGTTGTATTTATAGCTTTGCTTTGTGTTTATTTAGGATTTCTTATCCTCAGACTTTATTTATATTTATTACTTTCTGAGTTGGAAGTACTCACAATACTCTCTGCACCTTGTGTGCAGATTCAGGTGCAACCACTGAGGCTGAGTGAGATCTTCTCCGCCTAGCATCACATTCGGGAGATTCAACGTAGCTGCAAATTGGCGTTCGCAGTCCTGATCTTCCTTCTATTTTATTTATTTGTTTTCCACATTTCTAGAAAAATATTATGTAGTAGGTTAATACTCATGCATTAGAGGCTCAGACTTGTGACACCAGATTTTGTGGGCTTGTTAGTATTTTATATTTTGGGTTTTCAAATGTTAGCATCTAATTCAGGATTTCACATTTAACTTGGTATTTTAGTTGTGAAAATTTACTTATTCACTGTGATTAATCGGATAAGGTTGTAGAAATGGTCGGGCTTTCCTAACAGTGTGTTGGGCGCCATCACGACCGGGGTTGGGTCGTGACAGTTAGCTTGCCTCTAACTCTTACTTGTTACTTGGCCCTTATTTGCCTTATTTGAAATAGTTGTTCTCTTTATTGTTTCATTATCTCTCAATTGTGAATTCCTCTATGACCCCGTGTATATATGCTATGTGTCCAAATTGTCGTGGTTGCCGATGTAGTTATCATGTGCTTATTATGTCTTTTTGTTTTGTTAAGGTTATTGCATTTCTTGGTTATCTATGAGTCTTACACTGTGACTATGGTGATTCTTATTACGTACTACTTATGCTTAAATTGATGAGTATTCATGTTGGATTAGGCTTATGGTATTTCCTTAGTATTTGACCCTTGTTGAGTATTGACTCAAGTTGGGATTTATTTTGTGAAGTTAACTGTTGGAACGAGATTGGTTATAGCTGATTCCCTTGTCGGGATGTATTTGTTTCTATTGTCGATTCCCTTGCCGGGTGTATTTGTTTCTATTGTTTATTCCCTTACCGGGATGTTGTTGTTCTACTTTTTGGGTGAGGAAAGAGTGATTAAGCATGAAGGGTGATGTCGTGCACATTTACATTTATATTAATGCATATGGTGAGGAAGAGAGATCAAGCACGAAGGGTGATGCCGTGCACATTTATATTATTCATATGGTGAGGAAGAGTGATAAAGCACGAAGGGTAATGCCGTGCACATTTACATTTATATTGATGCATATGGTGAGGAAGAGTGATAAAGCACGAAGGGTGATGCCGTGCACATTTATATTATTCATATAGTGAGGAAGAGTGATAAAGCACGAAGGGTAATGCCGTGCACATTTACATTTATATTGATGCATATGGTGAGGAAGAGTGATAAAGCACGAAGGGTGATGTCGTGCACATTTATATTATTCATATAGTGAGGAAGAGTGATAAAGCACGAAGGGTGATGCCGCGCACATTTACATTTATATTGATTGCATGGTGAGGATTGAGAGTTAAAGCACAAAGGGTGATGTCGTGCACTTTCTGTTTGCTGTGTTTATTTGTTGTTATCAATTCAAGTGTTTTAACTGTTTAGACTCCTTTACTGCTATGATCCTTTGTGTTGGAATCCATAGTGTTTTCAATACCTCGTCGTATTTATATATACATATTTCAATACTTCAAAATTGTCACATCTTTAATTCAATTAGTTACTCGATTAAATTTCCTTAAACCGTTTGAAGTTGTAATTTACTTAAAAAGGAATTTCTACTAAGTTAATTTATTAAATCCCATATTAAAGGTAATAATTCATTCGATGTTGTATTTTAAATTGATAATGGTAGTTTCTTTATTCAAATGATTTCTAAAAATAACCTCATCTTTTCTTGCTAAATTCCTAATTGGTTTAGAAGATGTACTCTACTTTATGTTATGTAAATGAGACTCCTGGAACATCTTAATTGCATTAGTTATGGGTCCTATGTACTGAGTAACATGAGAATGTTGTTGTACAAAGTGAGACAAAATATGTGGGCACAAGGTGCCGGGTGTGCTAAAGGTGTGGAAGCTGAGGTTATCATATGAGACATCGAGTTCTGAGATGGCAGGGCTTGTTCTCTAGAAACGATATGATTGATTGAATTACACTGTGTTCCTTACTTGAGTTCATTTTACTTCTCTTTGTTCCAGCTATGTTTGTGTTGATTTATTTGGTTATCTTTGGCTTCCATCCGAGTTTCCTCTCATTATTTTGACTGTTTGTAGATTGATTTATCCCTGCTGTTGATATTATTTCGTTACCTTTATCTTGATATTTGTTACCATATCCTATTTAATCTGTCTGACCAGTAGGTGTCTTGACTGTTCCTCGTCACTACCCCACGGAGGTTAGTCTTGATACTTACTGGGCACCGCCGTGGTGTGCTCATACTACACTTCTGTACATTTTTGTTTACAGATCCAGGTATTGATCGATGGTAGCTGTGCGGATCATCGCGGTGGAGACTCAAGGTAACCCGATGCTGCCTTTGCAGGCCCCAAAGTCACCTTCGTTTGTATTTACATTACATTGGTTCCTTCTCGTTTTGGAACAGTGTTGTATTTATTTTTATATAACTACTCTTAGAAAGGCTTATGACTTGTACCACCGATTTTTGGAATTGTAATTTGTTCAGAGTAATTTAATTTAAAGTTAGTAAATATCAATGTTATTTCAGTTAATGTTAGGCTTACCTAGTTTAGAGACTAGGTGCCATCACGACTCCTTCACAGGGATTTTTGGGTCGTGACATCGGTGCACTCCAGATTTGATTGAAGGCCTGGCTTCCAGGTTGACTTTGGGACTGCCAAGGCTCCCTATAGTATAGTAATTTTCATTATGTAATTCATTCTTATTGTCCTGTAATAACAATCTTTGTAAAACAGATATGGGGTAATTAGTAAAAAAAAACTAGGAAAGGATTTTTATATCTTTGTTGGGGTTCAGGTAGGAACCATGCCTATAGGTGATTGTGATGATGTTTATATGCATTAGAAGCTATGTTATAGGGTTTATCTCATTATTCTGAATTTTCATACTTTATAACCTAGAAATCCTGTTATAGGACGTTTATCAATTATGTATCAAAATTCATGTTCATACATATTCTCAAGTCAATGTGCATTAGAAACCATGCCTATAGGATCTTTTTTGGGAATTATCAACTTGTATAACATTCTGCTCACTTAGATATCATGTCCATAGGAAATCATGTTTAAAATCAGTTTTGGACAACTTAGATATCATGCCTATAGGGAACATGTATAAAATCAGTTTCTATGCCGTGAAATAACGCTTGTAATCAGTTTCAGCACCTAGAAAGCATGCCTATAAAGTCTAAAGGATAAAAAATCTGCCTGTTTAAATTAATCACTGGTTTATAATTGCGAGCTGATTAACATTTAGATACTATGTCTATAGGATTCTGCCCGGTTATCACCTAGACAAGCCTGTAGGACAATTAAAACTGTGTTTGACTGACTGCTTATAGATGGGCCCAGCTTCAGTAAGTGATAAAAATCATTAGGCAAACTGATAAGTATTCACTGCCTCGCCCTAATAAAACTACTGCATATTCTGCACTCATTTAGATATCCTCCCCATAGGACTCCTAAAATTATAAAAACTGCTTGTTTGAATGGCGTGCACTTGTTTTGTCTATTTGTGAAGGTAAATATGAGCCCCCTTAATTGCTCTTTATGTGACAGTCTTACCTATTTTTGTTTGTCGCTTAGTTTTCTCCTTTTAAGCACCATAGGTGAGTCTAGAACCACCTTAAATAGAGGTCCTAACACCTCCAGGGCCATAGGTAAGGGACAGTTAATGCACGCATAGGATACGTATTCGATGCTGTTAGAACGCTTAGGTAATAATTAACGGGAGGGTAATCGGGTAGTAAAGGATATGATGACCTGTGCTAATGCTATGTGTAGCACCCCAACTTGGGGACGATTATCAAGTATTGCACAGAAGTAATCCTATAGGCTAAAAAACCTAGGACCCCTTTATTCCCGTTTTAAAATAATCTCTATTTTGTCTAAATTGCATTATGACTAATTCGCTTAAATTGAGTTTTGGCCGGGACCCTACCGATTACTGGACCTTGNTAACTCTGGAACCCACCAAGATTCTTTCTTCATCGTCGACCTTATCTTGCACAACCAACTCGCCAAACTCCTCGAAATCCTTCTGTTTGACCATTCACGAACAATTTGAATCACCAACCACATTCACTTATTCGACCTCTTACGGATAACCTGTAGAATCCTTCGTATCAAGCAAGCTTTTTTCTGTCGCAATCGGTCGCCCGCCGTATAATAGCTAATATTCCAAGTTAAGCCCGTAGACATAGTCATTGTCCACCATAAATCCTAAATCACTCTAAACTCTTCTCATGGCGTGTAGTCATCCTACTACAGAACCCATGTGCTACTCTGCCACTCTCCCACTATGGTCAAACTCACTCCTTTAAGCAACCATTCGACTCCCGTTCCTCACTCTTGACCTTATAGAAAATTTAACCACCGCAAGGCACCTCCCACATGTACTTCCTCATCCTTCGTTGCCCAGTTATTGCCTTAAGGGAAAATCTATTTCTGTAGCACTTGAACCAATAGATTGCTACTAACTTTAAACCCCTTCAAGGGTCATCTTTCTTAAGTACTTCCTCATCCTTCGTTGCCCAGTTGTTGCCTAAAGGGAAAATCTATTTTTGTAGCACTTGAACCAATAGATTGCTACTAACTTTAAACCCCTTCAAGGGTCATCTTTCTCAAGTCTTCAACACCAGGAACACCGATTCACTCCTGAACCTCCGCACACCGCGATCTCTGATAACCGCTTCTCCGACACTATTTACAATACTCTGCCCCAAAGGCTAATTGATGAAAACCATAACACCGTCGAACTTAACGTATTTAATAGGGACAATGACACCACATCACATTATGCTGAATTTTCATACTTTACAACCTAGAAATCCTGTTATAGGACGTTTATCAATTATGTATCAAAATTCATGTTCATACATATTCTCAAGTCAATGTGCATTAGAAACCATGCCTATAGGATCCTTTTTGGGAATTATCAACTTGTATAACGTTCTGCTCATTTAGATATCATGTCCATAGGAAATCATGTTTAAAATCAGTTTTGGACAACTTAGATATCATGCCTATAGGGAACGTGTATAAAATCAGTTTCTATGCCGTGAAATAACGCTTGTAGTCAGTTTCAGCACCTAGAAAGCATGCCTATAAAGTCTAAAGGATAAAAAATCTGCCTGTTTAAATTAATCACTGGTTTATAATTGCGAGCTGATTAACGTTTAGATACCATGTCTATAGGATTCTGCCCGGTTATCACCTAGACAAGCCTGTAGGACAATTAAAACTGTGTTTGTGTGACTGCTTATAAATGGGCCCAGCTTCAGTAAGTGATAAAAATCATTAGGCAAACTGATAAGTATTCACTGCCTTGCCCTAATAAAACTACTGCATATTCTGCGCTCATTTAGATATCCTGCCCATAGGACTCCTAAAATTATAAAAACTGCTTGTTTGAATGGCGTGCACTTGTTTTGTCTATTTGTGAAGGTAAATATGAGCCCCCTTAATTGCTCTTTATGTGACAGTCTTACCTATTTTTGTTTGTCGCTTAGTTTTCTCCTTTTAAGCACCATAGGTGAGTCTAGAACCACCTTAAATAGAGGTCCTAACACCTCCAGGGCCATAGGTAAGGGACAGGTAATGCACGCATAGGATACGTATTCGATGCTGTTAGAACGCTTAGGTAATAATTAAGGGGAGGCTAATCGGGTAGTAAAGGATATGATGACCTATGCGCTAATGCTATATGTAGCACCCCAACTTGGGGACGATTACCAAGTATTGCACAGAAGTAATCCTATAGGCTAAAAAACCTAGGACCCCTTTATTCCCGTTTTAAAATAATCTCTATTTTGTCTAAATTGCATTATGACTAATTCGCTTAAATTGAGGTTGGCCGGGACCCACCATTATGGACCTCGAGTGGTGCCTAACACCTTCCCCTCAAGCTAATTTCAAGCCCTTACCCAACTTCTGGTGATGTAAACTAGCACACGAGTTATTTGTTCTAGGTGCCCTAACACACCTTAATCCGTTAGGTGGCGACTCTTCAAATCTCATACCCAATTCCCAAAAGGAAAGGAGTTATCCCAAAATGTCGAAACCCGGACTCCGCGAGGAAAAGGGGGTGCGACAATGCCCAAGACTAAAATCATCATACGAACCTGTTAGAACCTTCAAATCCCGATTCCGAGGTCGTTTACTCAAAAATCCAATCTTAGCCAATTCTTCCTACTTAAAGCTTCCAAAATGAGGATTTCTTCCCAAATCAACTCCGAACTTCCCGAAATTCAATTCCGACCACGCGTACTAGTCATAATACTTGAAGTGAAGCTACCCATGGCCTCAAATCCCTGAACGACGCGCTAAAGCTCAAAACGACCAGTCGGGTCGTTAAATTCTCTCCCTTAAACATACGTTCGTCCTAGAGCGTGCTATGAACTGCTCTGGAGTTGCAACATCCAGAATCTTCTGCCGGACCTGTTTCCAACATACGAACACCATATCAATCACTGCACGATGTACCAAAACAAGACTGCATACCTTCACCATGCACCGCATAATAACATGACCAGAATAACATCATCTGATAATAATCACCGACATTCCATGGATCTGATGCTCCCAACACACCCCGTGACTCACATAAGTCTTGTTCTAACTCTTGCAGCATCGCCACGACGCAAGAGAATTGTAGAAATTCATAACCAACTGCCGAGTCAATAATTCGTTGAGTCTCTCCTCCTGAGAAGAACCCTTGCCTTATTACGAAACAAATAACTATACTTTCTCTTTAATGTACTTCATATAAATCTAACTGCACCAATCCCAGGTCCAATAATCTTGTCTCACCTGGTATAAGCTGCTCAGGCAATAAGCCACTTCAGACACGACCAAACGTCTCATATGATGCCACAATGTGCCAACAAGCTACCAACTCGAATGTGATACATAAGGAAAATGACCTCTAGAAAGGACTACTCAACCCACGCAACCAACTAGTCAACCGAAAAGGTGTTATGAACCTTCATCAGAAAATGGAAAACAATCACACACAAATGGCTATAGGGAACTGTACTCAACACCATACTGTTGCAGCTTGCAACCCGATCCATACAACATATTCGTGGCGGCATGCCACCTGATTCATATATAATAATCTATAAGGAATTACTTACCGAGCTAAAATGCTCATACCTGCGAAATACCCGAATATCAGCCACAAGCACGCCTAGTGCATAATACCATCCCTGAGGAGACAGATAGCACTATACGCCACAAAATTCAAGCACAACTAAGGTGTGATATATGATCTGAATCTCGAGAGTCATCCAGATCACATAACACCATCACTACATGGAATCTCGCTACATATGTAATCATCAAGCCATTTCATAACTCACTCGGCACAATATAGTATTACATGAAATAGCCGGCGGCACGTCCGAACACTCCTCCACAAGGTACGCTATGTTGAAATGAACACATCCAGCCCGATATAGAGCGCACATTTATCTCTAGATCCATCCACGGACCTCAAGCCGATTCTGACCGTACCGCACTGGGCTGATAACCTTTTAAGGATCCAGGGTAACCCTTTTTCCTATGACGCACAAGAATAGCCGCCAAATCAGGAACAAACATCCTCAGCTCACAACCAAATGAACCGAGCGCCCTTCAGGATAAATTCTCACATCCACGATAGTACCACAACCCCCATACTTGGTTTCCGTCTTTAATAATTTAGGTGACTACCTGTCACGCTTATACCATCTTCCCGTGGGACACGCTCCCCCGACCTTCCGCACTAGACAACGAGTCTGCACATCCATACTACCGGCCATACCAACATTGTAAAGCAAATTCAAGAATCCGCAATCAGTATGCCAAGCCTCATCACACCAGACACCGATCTCAGGTGACGCCAAAACAGTGCCAGCTGACTCTAACCATCTGAGTCCTTTCTTGCTCATCCGAGCTCGATAATCTTGTCAACACCGAACCGCAACCTTGATCCTCAACTTCCAAATCCCATGCTACACACTGCACTTAATCATGCCAATGCGCAAGAGTACAAAAATTTCATCATAACTCTGAAACCACTAATAGGGTAAACACTTCATCATATAGAAACCTTTTACTTAGCTCATTTCAAGAGAACCGTTGCAACACTTGACTTAATTCCCATAACAGTAGAAAATATAATCCTCTAGTGGTGGTCTAAATCACCATAACTCTCCCAGGATCCATCTACACTTAACAAGCCATAATACTCAAGCGCCTCCAAATAAAATCAATTTCGAGAGCCATCAAGCCTCGCACGTACCGCCACAAATCACATGCATAACTCAACGCGTTGAAGGAACTGATTATTGCCACCATCATGCCCATTCAACCATTTCTAGCCGATTCGACTTCTTCTAATTTACTCTGGACTTGCATCTGGAATAATATTAGCTCCATTGAAAACATAACGAACCCAAATTTGCACTCATCCTGAGTGACCTTATTTCACGAGACCACAATGTCTCAAAACCCACGAACCATCTCATACCCTCCTTGTGCGCATATTCGCGTCTTCAACTGATACACCCATTCTGATAATTTCTTCATGCATTCGAAGTCATTTTCCCTTATTCCTCCAATTGCTACACTACAAGCCGAAGATAACATAGAACTCTCCAAGCTCCTTCTTCATAATCCGCACCAAAAGCTCGATACTCAACCATACTATGGACTCGAAATCACAAGGCGCCACACTTTAACCTTTGGATCCACTAGAACCGTTATTGAGAGTCACCCACTCTGACTTAGTCCCTAATCATAATCAACTTCAATGCTCTTCTAGCACATGAACACTCTCTCGATGAAGTACCTGACTGAATCACCTCCCTTGTCAAACACCTTCGTATGAAGCATAAATCCTAAATCTTCCCAAAGCCTAAACATGAGTCAATAAGGCCAATTATAGAACACATTTATCAAATCCATTGCTCAAGTTACCACTTATGTTCTCTTCCCTTAGCCGTAATAATCCACCGATACACTGATAACCGGAAACGTCACTAGTAGATAACCATGCAACCCAAATCATAGGTGGTGGGACTCTTCCACTTTGCTTGGATCCACCTATTACATAACTCTGGAACCCACCAAGATTCTTTCTTCATCGTCGACCTTATCTTGCACAACCAACTCGCCAAACTCCTCGAAATCCTTCTGTTTGACCATTCACGAACAATTTGAATCACCAACCACATTCACTTATTCGACCTCTTACGGATAACCTGTAGAATCCTTCGTATCAAGCAAGCTTTTTTCTGTCGCAATCGGTCGCCCGCCGTATAATAGCTAATATTCCAAGTTAAGCCCGTAGACATAGTCATTGTCCACCATAAATCCTAAATCACTCTAAACTCTTCTCATGGCGTGTAGTCATCCTACTACAGAACCCATGTGCTACTCTGCCACTCTCCCACTATGGTCAAACTCACTCCTTTAAGCAACCATTCGACTCCCGTTCCTCACTCTTGACCTTATAGAAAATTTAACCACCGCAAGGCACCTCCCACATGTACTTCCTCATCCTTCGTTGCCCAGTTATTGCCTTAAGGGAAAATCTATTTCTGTAGCACTTGAACCAATAGATTGCTACTAACTTTAAACCCCTTCAAGGGTCATCTTCTTAAGTANAGCCCCCTTAATTGCTCTTTATGTGACAGTCTTACCTATTTTTGTTTGTCGCTTAGTTTTCTCCTTTTAAGCACCATAGGTGAGTCTAGAACCACCTTAAATAGAGGTCCTAACACCTCCAGGGCCATAGGTAAGGGACAGTTAATGCACGCATAGGATACGTATTCGATGCTGTTAGAACGCTTAGGTAATAATTAACGGGAGGGTAATCGGGTAGTAAAGGATATGATGACCTGTGCTAATGCTATGTGTAGCACCCCAACTTGGGGACGATTATCAAGTATTGCACAGAAGTAATCCTATAGGCTAAAAAACCTAGGACCCCTTTATCCCCGTTTTAAAATAATCTCTGTTTTGTCTAAATTGCATTATGACTAATTCGCTTAAATTGAGTTTGGCCGGGACCCACCATTATGGACCTTGAGTGGTGCCTAACACCATCCCCTCAAGCTAATTTCAAGCCCTTACCCAACTTCTGGTGATGTAAACTAGTACATGAGTTATTTGTTCTAGGTGCCCTAACACACCTTAATCCGTTAGGTGGCGACTCTTCAAATCTCATACCCAATTCCCAAAAGGAAAGGAGTTATCCCAAAATGTCGAAACTCGGACTCCGCGAGGAAAAAAGGGGCGCGACAATGCCCAAGACAAAAATCATCATACGAACCTGTTAGAACCTTCAAATCCCGATTACGAGGTCGTTTACTCAAAAATCCAATCTTAGCCAATTCTTCCTACTTAAAGCTTCCAAAATGAGGATTTCTTCCCAAATCAACTCCGAACTTCTCGAAATTCAATTCCGACCACGCGTATTAGTCATAATACTTGAAGTGTAGCTGCCCATGAGCTCAAATCCCTGAACGACGCGCTAGAGCTCAAAACGACCAGTCGGGTCGTTAAATTCTCTCCCTTAAACATACGTTCGTCCTCGAGCGTGCTATGAACTGCTCTGGAGTTGCAACATCCAGAATCTTCTGTCGGACCTGTTTCCAACATACGAACACCGTATCAATCACTGCACGATGTACCAAAAAAAGACTGCATACCTTCACCATACACCGCATAATAACATGACCAGAATAATATCCTCTGATAATAATCACCGACATTCCATGGATCTGATGCTCCCAACACACCCCGTGACTCACATAAGTCCTGTTCTAACTCTTGCAACATCGCCACGATGCAAGAGATGTGTAGAAATTCATAACCGACTGCCGAGTCAATAATTCGTTGAGTCTCTCCTCCTGATAAGAACCCTTGCCTTATTACGAAACAAATAACTATACTTTCTCTTTAATGTACTTCACATAAATCTGACTGCACCGATCCCAGGTCTAATAATCTTGTCTCACCTGGTATAAGCTGCTCAGGCAATAAGCCACTTCAGACACGACCAAACTTCTCATATGATGCCACAATGTGCCAACAAGCTACCAACTCGAATGTGATACATAAGGAAAACGACCTCTGGAAAGCTACTCAACCCACGCAACCAACTAGTCAACTGAAAAGGTGTTATGAACCTTCATCAGAAAATGGAAAACAATCACACACAAATGGCTACAGGGAACTGTACTCAACACCATACTGTTGCAGCTTGCAACCTGATCCATACAACATATCCGTGGTGGCATGCCACCTAATTCACATATAATAATCTATAAGGAATTACTTACCGAGCTAAAATGTTCATACCTGTGAAATACCCGAATATCAGCCACAAGCACGCCTAGTGCATAATACCATCCCTGAGGAGACAGATAGCACTATACGCCACAAAATTCAAGCACAACTAAGGTGTGATATATGATCTGAATCTCGAGAGCCATCCAGATCACATAACACCATCACTACATGGAATCTCGCTACATATGTAATCATCAAGCCATTTCATAACTCGCTCGGCACAATATAGTATTACATGAAATAGCCGGCGGCGAAATAACATCCAACGTCCGAACACTCCTCCACAAGGTGCGCTATGCTGAAATGAACACATCCGGCCCGATATAGAGCGCACATTTATCTCTAGATCCATCCACGGACCTCAAGCCGATTCTGACCATACCGCACTGGGCTGATAGCCTTTTAAGGATCCAGGGTAACCCTTTTTCCTATGACGCACAAGAATAGCCGCCAAATCAGGAACAAACATCCTCAGCTCACAACCAAATGAACCGAGCGCCCTTCAGGTATAAATTCTCACATCCACGATAGTACCACAATGTCACGACCCAAACTGGAGGGCCATGACTAGCACCCGGCCATACTTACCGAGCACCAACATACATTTTATCTAACCTTCTTTATTATCTTTTAGGGCTGACGAGATCAATATAAATGGTAGACATGGGTCATGGACAACCAACAATAAAATATGATGGCATGAACATACATAACATGGGATGACTAGACAATCAAGAAACTATATATAAGGTACGAGCTACCACACTACCATGAGAGACTATACAACAAAAACCAGCCGACAAGGCCTACCAAACTATACATGAGTCGACACCTGTCTATGAGCCTCTAAAGGAACATAAGTGTTGCAACATAGCCGGAACAGGGCCCCGACATACCCATAATATCTATAACAAAAATGCATACCAAGACCAAGGCAAGTCCGAAGAAGGGATCTCGCCAATCACCGCTGAACTGGACATCCTACTATGGTGGGGGAGCTGCGCCTGCCTGTCTATCAGGACCTGCAGCACGACATGCAGCATCCACAAATAAAAGGACGTCAGTACGAATAAAGTACTGAGTATGTAAGGCAGGGAACCATAAGTACGAACAGTAATGTAAGCAGGGATAGAGAATAAACAACCTGTAACATCTGGGTACCTCTAAGGGCTACTGACATGAAATGCGTGATACATATGTATATATACATAAACTTTTAAAACATACGCCTCTGTGGGCATCATCATCATCATATCATACCCGGCCGTAATAGGCTCGGTAAAAACGTACCCGGCCACGTGGAGCTCGGTAAAACCCAACTGATCAGTGGTTGCACAATAGGTGTCGTACCCGGCCGACTATAGCGCGGCTCGGTAGAGTAAAATAGATACATATATATAATGCATGCTCGACTAATGGACTCACGTTCTAAACCTTTCGGAGTGACGTAAGGTCGGTATCCTCTGTACACGTTATTAAGACTAACTCTTCACCATGAACCTTATAAGAATTAGGAAGTACCAATAACATTGATAACATAAGAATAAGAGAAGCAACATCAACATCAATCGTTCCATAAGAGGGGAAACAATGTAAGTACTGCTAGCTTCTAAGAGTAGAGTATCTTTGGAAGCTCGTTCATTACATTATGTACAACCGGAGTCGTGCAAAAGAAGGAAAGGGATAGCCTCACATTCATTGTATATACTGCCCCAATCTCAAGCTATGCAATTTTCACGACTCCTTAGTCTACAATAAGAGAAACGATACTATAGTTACCATTCAAGCGTCATAACTATTATGTATCGACCACAACCTATTTTACGATGAAACGGACAGCACCTCCCCTATATATATGACTTCACACAATTCCAAACAATCACCAAACAGCCCAAACAACATCAATAATAATCATATTGAGCCTCCCAAAACAGTCCACGCACAACCAAATCACTTCATACATACGACGGCCACCGTAGTCGTGTCAAACGACCCGGAAATGTTACGAAGAACTACCAGCCCACAACCCTACATCTATATGGTGTTTCTCCACACCCTTCCTCCTCCAAAACTCCACAAAACAGTAGTAAAACACGCAGCCCAACAGCAACACAAAACAGTCCACAAAACAGTCCGCTACAAGTGAATAACTAGAACTCACGGCTTCCGATCACCGTCCCGTGAGTACTTACATGTATAGAACGAATTACCATGAATTCACAGCAGAATAAATGTATGAAAGATAGCAGTAAACTCACCTTACTTGTTGGATAACTCAGCCCTTATCTTGGTTCTTCAAACTCTAGGGTTTACCCCCAATTTGAACTTGAAAGAGAGGGAAAATCAATTAGGGTTTGTGGATAATTTTTGGGAGGAAGTTTGCAGGGGTTTAGGTCTGGTTATTTGTGAAATATAATGAGGGATATATTGCAGAAGATAAGCCTTTTAATGGGCTCTTTGTCTGACCCGAAATTGCCTCTTTTTGGGCTATCATTTAACCAAGTAGGTGACCCACCTACTTGTCACCTAGCAGCTTGTGCAGTCTCGCAAAAATGTCTATATCTCTCTACTCCAATGTCGTATTGATAAAAGGTTTAATGCGTTGGAAACTAAACTCATAGATCTTCAATTTGGTGGATAGATCACCCCGTAATTCCAAGTGTATTGGGAGAAAAGCTTAATAACATTTGACCTAAAGTTTAAGTAAAACTATGAACCTAAGTTGCAACAGCTCTTGTTGACTTTTGTTTCATAACTCGTTTGACTTCAAGACTATGATACGGATATTTTATAATTCATATACCTTAAAATACGACCTCTTGAGAGTATTAAGCACCCCTAGGTTTACCCAAAAATACGGCTAACAACATCCTTGATTCGTTTAACTTCTAATACTTGTTAACCACCCTTATACACCTTTGTATCATTTAAGACCAATAGGATTAATCTCTTATCATCTCAAAGATAATCTCTTCATGGATTTACGTCGACGACCTTATGGCATGAACTAACGTATGTGAATATGGGTTGTAACACACAACCCCCATACTTGGTTTCCGTCTTTAATAATTTAGGTGACTACATGTCACGCTTATACCATCTTCCCGTGGGACACGCTCCCCCGACCTTCCGCACTAGACAACGAGTCTGCACATCCATACTACCGGCCATACCAACGTTATAAAGCAAATTCAAGAATCCGCAATCAGTATGCCAAGCCTCATCACACCAGACACCGATCTCAGGTGACGCCAAAACAGTGCCAGCTGACTCTAACCATTTGAGTCCTTTCTTACTCATCTGAGCTCGATAATCTTGTCAACACCGAACCGCAACCTTGATCCTCAACTTCCAAATCCCATGCTACACACTGCACTTAATCATGCCAATGCGCAAGAGCACAAAAATTTCATCATAACTCTGAAACCACTAATAGGGTAAACACTTCATCATATAGAAACCTTTTACTTAGCTCATTTCAAGAGAACCGTTGCAACACCTGACTTAATTCCCAGAACTGTAGAAAATATAATCCTCTAGTGGTGGTCTAAATCACCATAACTCTCCCAGGATCCATCCACACTTAACAAGCCATAATACTCTAGCGCCTCCAAATAAAATCAATTTCGAGAGCCATCAAGCCTCGCACGTACTGCCACAAATCACATGCATAACTCAACGCGCTGAAGGAACTGATTATTGCCACCATCATGCCCATTCAACCATTTCTAGCCGATTCGACTTCTTCTAATTTACTCTGGACTTGCATCTGGAATAATATTAGCTCCATTGAAAACATAACGAACCCAAGTCCGCACTCATCCTGAGTGACCTTATTTCACCAGACCACAATATCTCAAAACCCACGAACCATCTCATACCCTCCTTGTGCGCATATTCGCGTCTTCAACTGATTCACCCATTCTGATAATTTCTTCATGCATTCGAAGTCATTTTCCCTTATTCCTCCAGTTGCTACACTACAAGCCGAAGATAACATGGAACTCTCCAAGCCCCTTCTTCATAATCTGCACCAAAAGCTCGATACTCAACCATACTATGGACTCGAAATCACTAGGCACTACACTTTAACCTTTGTATCCACTAGAACCGTTATTGAGAGTCACCCACTCTGACTTAGTCCCTAATCATAATCAACTCCAAGGCTCTTCTAGCACATGAACACTCTCTCGATGAAGTACCTGACTGAATCACTTCCCTTGTCAAACACTTTCGTATGAAGCATAAATCCCGAATCTTCCCAAAGCCTAAACATGAGTCAATAAGGCCAATTATAGAACACATTTATCAAATCCATTGCTCAAGTTACCACTTATGTTCTCTTCCCTTAGCCGTAATAATCCACCGATACACTGATAACCGGAAACGTCACTAGTAGATAACCATGCAACCCAAATCATAGGCGGTGGGACTCTTCCACTTAGCTTGGAGCCACCTATTACATAACTCTGGAACCCACCAAGATTCTTTCTTCATCGTCGACCTGTTCTTGCACAACCAACTCGCCAAACTCCTCGAAATCCTTCTGTTTGACCATTCATGAACAATTTGAATCACCAACCACATTCACTTATTCGACCTCTTACTAGATAGCCTGTAGAATCCTTCGTATCAAGCAAGCTCTTTTCTGTCGCATTCGGTCGCCCGCCGTATAATAGCTAATATTCCAAGTTAAGCCCGTAGACCTAGTCATTGTCCACCATAAATCCTAAATCACTCTAAACTCTTCTCATGGCGTGTAGTCATCCTACTACAGAACCCATGTGCTACTCTGCCACTCTCCCACTTTGGTCAAACTCACTCCTTTAAGCAACCATTCGACTCCCGTTCCTCACTCTTGACCTTATAGAAAATTTAACCACCGCAAGGCACCTCCCACATGTACTTCCTCATCCTTCGTTGCCCAGTTGTTGCCTTAAGGGAAAATCTATTTCTGTAGCACTTGAACCAATAGATTGCTACTAACTTTAAACCCCTTCAAGGGTCATCTTTCTCAAGTACTTCCTCATCCTTCGTTGCCCAGTTGTTGCCTTAAGGGAAAATCTATTTCTGTAGCACTTGAACCAATAGATTGCTACTAACTTTAAACCCCTTCAAGGGTCATCTTTCTCAAGTCTTCAACACCAGGAACACCGATTCACTCCTGAACCTCCGCACACCGCGATCTCTGATAACCGCTTCTCCGACACTATTCACAATACTCTGCCCCAAAGGCTAATTGATGAAAACCATAACACCGGCGAACTTAACGTATTTAACAGGGACAATGACACCACATCACATATGAAAATTCCACCACACTCGAAAATACTAAGTCTAGTTACTCCATCAAACCAAACTTGAACATTTATAGCTCGATTGCCTGTCCTCCGCCGGGAAATAAAATTCTGAATCTCTGAATCTTGCATTGAGTAAACATCCTTCCAAGTCATTCACTACTTCAACGCATAGACAAACACTCTACCATTACACCAATACTGTGCGATAACAACGCACGAATCGTCATAACAATTAATGCCAAATCTCTAAATCTTAGGTAATACTGATATTGAGCTGAAACGACAGAACAGCCTTCCGCAAGGCGACGATAATAGCCCGATCAAATACGCAGGGAGGAACATCCCGCATCACATCTGTAGTACCATTACCTTTTCTCAATTCCCGATTAATAATAAGTGTTTCACGTCACATAAGGTTGAGTAGGAAAGAAACAAAGGCATAAGCCTCAAAGGAATCAAATTGCACAACGAGGAATCAAGAAGGGAAGTGCTCCTAACAGCCTTGTAGCCTCTCCAAGATAAGTACAGACGTCTCTGTACAGATCCGCAAGACTCTACAAGACTTGCTCATGACTCGTGAAACCTACGTGAACCTAGTGCTTTGATACAATGTTGTCACGACCCAGATTCCATTAAAGGTCGTGATGGAGCTGGACACCACTGCCAGGCAAGTCAACACTAAACAATCAATTTAATTCTCGTTTTAGTATTTTTGAAATCATAATTTTTCTTCAATTTAATAGTAAAAGATGGACTCTACAGAATAAATAATAATATTTTAACAATATCAATACTGAATAACCCATAATCATCCCATAATAACTGTCCGGAATACAATTTGGACACAAAGGGAAATACCAATGCTCTGAAGGAGACTCTGTCGGCTCCGGGTCGTCTCGAGAGATGCAGCTCACCTAAGTCTCCGCATCAACCATGCCGCTTCGCCCACTAGGCCACTAGACATGCATGTGCCTATGCAATGAAAATGCACATCAAGTGTAGTATGAGTAAGAAAACAATGCGTACCCAGTAAGTATCCAGTCTAACCTCGAAGAAGTAGTGACGAGAGGTCAACTCTGACACTTACTAGTGGTCCAATAATATCAGGTACAGTAAGGAAGTGAATAGATACGAAACAGAGTGAATATATGAAATAATCATGTATAAAATACGTGGTACAATTCCCCTCTTTACAATTTTACTCAAGCTCTCAACTATATATATATATATATATATATATATATATATATATATATATATCATCAAGAGGTTGTCATAATTCAAATTAGGGAAAACCCTCAGATACACTGGCTTCTAGCCAAAAGTTACGCACGATTCCATGAGGAATAATATATATATAGAGAGAGAGAGAGAGAGAGAATGCCGAGGCATACGGCCCGATCCAACATAAAAGTAAATTGCACAGCCGATGGTTGAACGGCGCGAACCATAGATGCATCTATTAACCTGCCGAGGCGATCGGCCCGCTCCTATGAGAGTAGTAGAAGGAAATACCCCGCTCGCGAATCATACGTGCGACGCGGTCAAATATAAATTTATGGAGTTACCACGCTCGCGAATCATACATGCAACGCGGTCGAATATAGGTTTAAAGAATTACCCTGCTCGCGGATCATACCTTCGATGCGGTTACACATAGGTTTCTTAAGTTATTAAGGTATTCCTTTATTCTCTTTAAATTATGAATTTCAAATGAAAGCCATTTAAGTTCCTAACCTTTCCTCAATGTCAACTCCTTTCAAGACATTTAATAAGTTAACTCAATCTCGCTTCTTCTCAAGACAGGCTATAAAATTTAACAACAATATCGACAAGGCATGATGTAAGCCTAAAACTACCCGGACATAGGCATAGCTAGTAGCTACGTAAGGACTGTCGTCACCTCGTGCATACGTAGCCCCAACAAATAGAAGCACATAATAATTTAGTTCACCTATGGGGTTAATTCCCTCTTACAAGGTTAGAAAGAAGACTTACCTCTATCTGAAGTTCCATAATCGGCTCCCAAACCCTTCCGACGACTCAAACCGACGCCCAACGCCCCAAAACTAGTCAATAATGATGCAAACTCATTAATATATATACTCAAATATCCATTAAAATCCTATTTACAACAATTCCCAACTTTGCTTGAAAAGTCGATAAAATCACCCTCGGGCCCACGTGCCCGGATACCGAAAATTTTCGGAGATAAACTTTTCCCATGACATCACGAACTCAAGTATATAATTTATTCTCAATTCCATGTCCCAAATTTGTGGTCAAAATCCAAATATACAAATTTCTAGGTTATTCCACCAAAACCTAAATTTCTACTAGTTTCCATGTTCAAATCTATGTAAACTCATTTATTTAACTGAAAATTGTGAAGAAAGCACTTACCCCATTACGATTGATGAAGATGGCACTCCATTGTGCTCCAAAATCGGCTCTCATGGGCGAAAATGAAATGAAATAGAGCCAAACCCTCATTTTTAAAGAAGACAGTGCCAGCCCCGACTTTCGCACCTGCGGTCACTTGACCGCTTCTGCGATTCCGCAGGTGCGGTCCAACTACCGCTTCTGCGGTCTATCCCCCAGCTGCCTACTTCCGCTTCTGCGTCTTTCTTTCCGTAGGTGCCGCCTCGCTTTTGCGGCGAGATGACCGCATCTGCGGTCTCAGCACTTCCCCACCAAACCGCATCTGCGCCCCTTTGGCCGCTTCCGCGGCTCCGCACGTGCGGCCAAAACCTCGCAGGTGCGGTTACACCAGATGACAGGAGGCTTAGCAAATCTTCATAAGGCCGAATTCAATCCGTAAACCGCCCGGACTCCACCCGAGGCCCCCGGGACCCCGTCCAATCATACCGACCAGTTCTAAAACATAATGCTGACCTGCTCGAGGCTTCAAATCACATCAAACAACGCTAAAACCGTGAATCACACTCCAATTCAAGCTCAATGAACATTAGAACTTCAAACTTCTACATTGATGCCGAAACCTATGAAATCACGACCGATTGACCTCAAATTTTGCACACAAGTCACAACTGACATTACGGACCTACTCCAACTTCAGTATCGAAATCCGACCCCAATATCAAAAAGTCCACTTCCAGTCAAACTTCTAAAAAATCTTCAAATTTCAAACTTCCGCCAAACGACTCCAAAATGACCTACGGACCTCCAAATCCACTTCCGGACGCGCTCCCAATACCGGAATCACCATACGGAGCTATTCCCAGGCTTCGAATCCCAAACAGACATCGATAACATTGAAATGCACTGCGACCCAAATTTATGAAATTCTTCCCATAAAAGCTAACTTCCACAATAGGCACCGAAATGCTCCTGGGTCATCCAAAACCCGATCCGGACATACGCCCAAGTCTAAAATCATCATACCAACCTGTTATAACCTTCAAATCCCGATTCCGAGGTCGTTTACTCAAAAATCTAATCTTAGCCAATTCTTCCTACTTAAAGCTTCCGAAATGAGGATTTCCTCCCAAATCAACTCCGAACTTCCCGAAATTCAATTCCGACCACGCGTACAACTCATAATACCTGAAGTGAAGCTGCCCATGGCCTCAAACCGCTGAACAACTTGCTAGAGCTCAAAACGGCCAGTTGGGTCATTAAATCTCTCCCTTAAACATACGTTCATCCTCGAACGTGCTAAGAACTGCTCTGGAGTTTCCTGGAATCACTGATTAACACCTCGTGCGCCTACTCGTGCTACCACAACTCAGTTGAGCATATTTGCTTGAATATATCTGGAGATTCTCCCTTTATACTTAGCCAAATAAGCCTTAGAGCCAAATTCCAACATCCAAAATCTTCTGCCAGACTTGTTTCCAACATACGAACACCGTATCAATCACCACACGATGTACCAAAACATGACTGCATACCTTCGCTGAATTCACACCATGCACCGCGTAATCACATGACCACAATAATATCCTCTGATAATAATCACTGACATTCCACATATCTGATGCTTCCAATACACCCCGTGACCCATATAAGTCATGTTCCAACTCTTGCAGCACCGCCACGACGGAAGAGAAGTGTAGAAATTCATAACCGACTGCCGAGTCAATAATTCGTTGAGTCTCTCCTCCTGACAAGAACCCGTGCCTCATTATGAAGCAAATAACTATACTTGCTCTTTAATGTACTTCATATAAATCTGATCGCACCAATCCCAGGTCCAATAATCTTGTCTCACCTAGTATAAGTTTCTCAGGCAATAAGCCACTTCAAACACGACCAAAAGTCTCATATGATGCCACAATGTGCCAACAAGCTACCAACTCGAATGTGATACATAAAGAAAAAGAACTCTGGAAAGGATTACTCAACCAACACAACCAACGTGTCAACCGAAAAGGTGTTATGAACCTTCCTCAGAAAATGGAAAATAAACACACAAAAATGGCTATAGGGAACTGTACTCAACACCATACTGTTGCGGCGTGCAACCCGATCCATACAACATATCCGTGGAGGCATGCCACCTGATTCACATATAATAATCCATAAGGAATTACTTACCGAGCTAAAATGCTCATACCTGCAAAATACCCGAATATCGGCCACAAGCACGCCAAATGCATATTACCATCCCTGGGGAGACAGATAGCACCATACGCCACAAAGTTTAAGCATAATTAAGGTGTGATATATGATCTGGATCTCGAGAGCCATCCTGCTCACATAACACCATCGCTACGCGGAACCTCGCAACATATGAAATCATCAAGTCATTTCATAACTCACTCGGCACAATATAGTGTTACATGAAATAGCCGGTGGCAAAATAATATGCAACGTCCGAACACTTCTCCACAAGGTGCGCTATGCAAATGAACACATCCAACCCAATATAGAGCCCACATTCATCTCTAGATCCATCCACGAACCTCAAGCCAATTCTGACCGTATTGCACTGGGCTAATAACCTTTCAAGGATCCAGGGTACCCTTTTTCCCATGACGCACAAGAATTGCCGCCAAATCCGGAACAAACATCCTCAGTTCACAACCAAATGAACCGAGCGCCCTTCAGACATAAATTCTCACATCCACGATAGTACCACAACCCCCCATACTTGGTTTCCGTCTTTAATCATTTAGGTGACTACCTGTCACGCCTATACCATCTTCCAATGGGACATGCTCCCCCGACCTTTTGCACCGGACAACGAGGCTGCACATCCATACTACCGGCCACCAACGTTGTAAAGCAAATGCAAGAATCCGCAATCAGTATGCTAAGCCTCTTCACACTAAACACCAATCTCAGGTGACGCCAAAATATTGCCAGCTGACTCTAACCATCTGGATCCTTTCTTGCTTATCCGAGCTCGATATTCTTGTCAACACCAAACCGCAACCTTGAACATCAACTTCCAAATCCCATGCTACTTACTGCACTTAATCATGCCAATGCGCAAGAGCACAAAAATTTCATCATAAATCTGGAACCACTAATAGGGTAAACACTTCATCATATAGAAACCTTTTACTTATCTCATTTCAAGAGAACCATTGCAACACGTACCTGAATTCTTATAACTGTAGAAAATATAATCCTCTAGTTAACCACCCGGAATCCACCCGAGGCCCCCGGGAGCCCGTCCAATCATACCGACCAGTTCCAAAACATAATGCGGACCTGCTCGAGGCTTCAAATCACATCAAGCAACGCTAAAACCATGAATCGCACTACAATTCAAGCTTAATGAACTTTAGAACTTCAAACTTCTACATTGATGCCGAAACCTATCAAATCACGTCTGATTGACCTCAAATTTTGCACACAAGTCACAATTGACATTACGGACCTACTCCAACTTCCAAAATCAGAACCCGACCCCGATATAAAAAATTCCACTTCCGGTCAAACTTCCCAAAAACCTTCAAATTTCTAACTTCCGCCAAATGACTCCAAAATAACCTATGGACCTCCAAATCCACCTCCGGACTCGCTCCTAATACCGGAATCACCATAAGGAGATATTCCTAGGCTCGGAATCCCGAACAGACATCAATAATATTAAAATGCACTGCGACTCAAATTTATGAAATTCTTCCCAAAAATGCAAACTTCCACAATAGGCACTGAAATGCTCCCGGGTCCTCCAAAACCCGATCCGGACATACGCCCAAGTTTAAAATCATCATCAGACCCTGTTAGAACCTTCAGATCCCAATTCCAAGGTCGTTTACTCAAAAATCCAATCTTAACCAATTCTTCTAACTTAAAGCTTTCGAAATGAGGATTTCTTCCTAAATCAGCTCCGAACTTCCCGAAATACAATTCCAACCACGCGTACAAGTCATAATACCTGACGTGAAGCTGCCCATGGCCTCAAACCGGTAAGCAATATGCTGAGTTCAATACGACCAGTCGGGTCGTTACAAAGATAGTCACAATAATATTTGATTGTAGTGGGCACAAATGTCATAACATCTTCACCCTTCATCAACATATCAATATATCTTATAACAAATGCACCATAACTTTTTGTTTCCTTTATGTTTTGGTGCTTCTTTCCAGTGAACCACAAATGGTCATATACATGCCCAAATGTAGGATGTAAGTCACCAAATTTACAATGTGTAACGACCTGGTGGTTGTTTCATGAATTATAGCCCTGTTTTCCCCATTTCTGATTCCTTATGTGTTCCTCAAATGTATTTCATCGTATCGTGTTGGTTGGTTTGGGTCCGGAGTGGTTTCGGTATTGAATGAGACACTTAGTCTCCTATTTAGAAGCTTAAGTTGGAAAAGTCAACCGAATGTTGTCTTATGAGTAAATAATCTCGGAATTGGATTTTTATAGTTCGGTTATCTTAGTTAGGTACTTTGGACTTGGGAACGCATCCGGAATGTGATTTGAAGGTCCGTGGTAGAATTAAGCTTGAATTGGCGAAATTGGAAATTTTGGTGATTTTGGTCGGTAGTAGAAAATTTGATATCGGGGTCAGACTGAAATTCTATAAGTTGCAGTAGGTTCTTAGTGTCATTTGTGACATGTGTGCAAAATTTTAGGTCATTCGGAGGTGATTTAGTAGGTTTTAGCGTCGTTTACGCAAATTAAAAGTTTAGAAGTTCTTAGGCTTGAATCCAAGGGTAACTTGATGTTTTGATGTTTTTTTTAATGTTCTGAAGGTTCTACTAAGATTTAAAGATGTTATGTTATGTGTTGGCATGTTTGGTTGAGTTCTCGAAGGGCTCGGGATGATTTCGGATGGTTAACGGAGGATTTGGAAATGGAATAAGGCAGCTGAAGTTGTTGCTTCTGATGTTTCCGCACCTGCGGAGTAGGAACCACAGGTGCGAGGGTGCAGATGCGCAAGGTGAACTGCAGATGTAGAATTTGGAAAGTTGAGGCAGGAACCGCAGGTGCGAAGAGCGGAGCGCATCTGCAAGACTGCAGGTGAGATGTTGGGACCGCAGAAGCAGTTTCTGAGGGAATAAGTGGGAACCGCACCTGCGATGTATTCTCCGCAGGTGCAGTGTCGCAGAAGTGACTGTTGGACCGCAGATTCGGAAATTTTGGGCAGAAAGTATAATTGTGGACTTTCCGAATTTTGGGTCATTCTTCACCATTTTTATCCGTTTTGGAGCTTTTGGGTGCAATTTGAAGAGGGATTCAAGGTGGTTTTTATTGAGTTAAGTAATTTGAGCCCTAATACTCGTGTTTATGGTAATTTCCCGTTGTTTAATCATGTAATTAATGGTGATTATGGTTGGAAATGAGAAGTTACGGCTTGGGATTTTGGAGAGGTTGATTGAGGATTTGAGGGGTCAAATAAAGTCGGATTTTGATAAATCATGTATGTATGGACTCGTGAGTGAAAAGGGTTTCCAGTTTTGTGACTTTTGTCAGATTTCGAGACGTGGGCCCGGGGCCGAGTTTGAGAGGATTTCGGGATTTGTGGTTAATTTGATAGTTTTTCTTGTGGAATTCATTCCATTAGCACATATGGATGGTATTGTTCTGGTTGTGAATAGATTCTGAGCAATTGGAGGTCGTGTCAAGGGGCAAGAGCATCGCGGAGTAGAGATTCTACTGGTTTAAGGTAATTAACGATTGTGAATCTAGTCCTGAGGGTATGAATCCCCGGATTTCATATCGTTATACAATTTTGAGGTGACGCGCATGCTAGGTGACGGGCGTGTGGGCGTGCACCATTGGGATTGTGACTTGGTCCATCCCGTAGCAACTATAAAGTTGTGTATTTGGTTGAAATTATATGATACTTATGTGTTTTAGAAAGAGTTTCTATAAATTGGGTTGAATGCCATATTTGGGCCATGTGCCAGAGCTGTTTGGACCCTTACGGGCCTTTTTCTTACTATACTCTCCCTGTTTTTGGTTGAAAATCTATACTCAGTCATGTTATACTTATTGATTTCATAACTCGGTCTTTATTACTCTATTTTGATACATATAAAATGTTGTTATTGGGCTGAGTATCATGTTTTTACTGAGAGGCCGAGTGGCTTGAGAGGTTTATGACTGAGTGAGGCCGAGGGCCTGAGTTGTGAGGATATTTATGGGATCGGGCTGCACGCTGCAGCATGTTGTTACTGATTCATGATTGAGTGAGGCCGAGGGCCTGATTGATTTATGCCACGAGGTGGCTTGTTATAGCGCTTGGGCTAAAGGAGCCCCTCTGGAGTCTGCACACCCCTAGTGAGTGCGGGTACTCTGAGTATGAGGAATGGTGAGGTATGCCCGGGGGGCTGTATACGAGTGAGTGTGAGGTTTTCCCGAGGGGTTTTTCATGAGTGATGTTTTGACCGAGGGGCTGTTTATGTTTTCATCATTTTGCTCACTGTTGCATTGAGCCTCTATTTGATAACTGTTGGAAAAATATCTTCAAATGATTTTACTGAAACTGAGTTTAAACAAAATGATTTGATTCAAACTCTGCTTTTAAAAGCTTGTTGTATTTTACTGATATTTCATGATATGAACATTATATGCTTTATTGCTCGTCACTGTTTCTCAACCTTTATTTACTGTGGTTACTTACTGAGTTGGCGCACTCACGTTATTCCCTCCACCTTGTGTGCAGATCCAGGCGTATCAGGACCCGATTGCCTCTGTTGACTAATCCAGCTGTAGATTCTTCTCGGAGTTGGCAAAGTAGTTGTTGCCGATTGCAGCCCTGTTCTTCCCCCTCCTATCTTCCTATAGTTATTTGTAGTTACATTTTCCATACTGTTTTAGTCTCAGTATTTTAGAAAATTTTTAGTAGATGCTCATGACCAGTGACACCCCGATGTCGGTCTTTTCCTTCCGCACTTTTGTTATTCAGATTTTCTTTATGAAGTTTAATTATTAAATAGCTAGAAGTTATCTTTAAATTGAAATATCAGGTTGTTTTTTATAAAGAGTCGGCTTACCTAGTTCCACGATAGGCGCCATCACGATATGGTAGTTTGGGTCGTGACAAGTTGGTATCAGAGCCTAGGTCACATAGGTCTTACGGGTCATGAGCGGGTTTAGTAGAGTCTTGCGGATCGGTACGGAGACGTCTGTACTTATCTTCGAGAGGTTGCAGAACCTTTAGGAAAAACATCACAATCTTGAATTCTTGTCGTGCGAATCTGTTAATTCTGGTAACTAAACTTCTGTTACCCTATTCTATCACAGATGGTGAGGACACGTGCTACCGGTCAGGACGGACGGCCACCAATACCACTAGTTGGGGCCGCGAGAAGCCAAGGTCGCAGTCGAGGCCGTGGTAGGGGCAGGGGTGTAGCCTGCACAGCAGCTTGGGCAGCACCTATAGATCCACCAGCCAACCAGTTCATGATCAAGTCCAGGTTGTGGATGCTTCGGCGGGACCAGCTCAGGCACCGGCTGTGCCTATTGTTATCCCGGGTCTTCAGGAGACCTTTGCTCAAATTTTGACCGTGTGCACCAGTCTTGCTCAGGTGGTCACTGTTTCTACTACAACAACTACTTCCTAGGCCAGGGGAAGCACTCAGACTCCCGCCGCTCGTACACCCGAGTAGGTTGTTCAGAGGCTTCAGACACCAGGGGCACCACCAGCCCAGCCGGTTGCACCTGCTCAGAAGTATGTGGTACCAGTCATGCCTGATGACGAGCAGCGTAGATTGGAGATGTTTGGTGGACTTCAGCCTTCGACTTTCAGTGGTACAGAGGGCGAGGATGCCTAGGGTTTCTTGGACAAGTGTTAGAGGATTCTTCGTACAGCGGGTATTTTGGAAACCAGTGGGCTCTCATTCACTACCTTTTAGTTCTCTGGAGCTGCCTTTACTTGGTGGGAGGCTTATGAGAGGCGTAGGCCTATCGGTGTAGTGCCCCTTACCTGACAGCAGTTCTCTGCTCTCTTTCTGGAGAATTATGTGCCGCAGTCCCGCAAAGAGGAGCTGCGCAGGCAGTTCGAGCAGTTATGTCAGGACGATATGACTGTGATGCAGTATGAGATGAGGTTCTTTGAGTTAGCCCGTCATATTATCTGGTTGGTTCTCGCAGACAGGGAGAGGATCAGGAGGTTCGTTGATGGCCTCACTTATCAGCTACGGATTCTTATGACTAGAGAGAGGTTGTCCGGTGCTTCTTTTAAGGAGGTTATTGACATTGCTCGGGACATAGAGTCGATTCGCCGTTAGGAGCGAGTGGAGAGGGAGTTCAAGAGGCCTCGTGGATCCGGTAGTTTTGGTGGTGCTCCTCATGGGGTCAGTTTCAGCACGGCAGAGGCCGTCCATTTAGACATGCTCAGTCAGCTCGCCCTGTTCACCGTGGGGTATCATCGGGCCATGGTTCTCATAGTTCTCATCAAAGCCATTCATCACTAAGTTCCCTCCCAACCCAGAGTTCATCCCGTGCTCCATCTGTTCATGGCTCCTCCATGTCAGGTTCTTCTACCAGTCATCCCGGTGTTAGGGGTTCCCTTCAGTCCCCATCACCAGCACCAGGGGGTTATTATGAGTGTGGGGAGTTGGGGAGTATGTGGAGGCAGGGTATCACCAGTTGAAGATTAGGGACTCGGACATTCTTAAGACAGCATTGAGGACCCGATATGGTCATTATGAGTTCCTTTTGATGTCTTGGGTTGACCAATGCCCCAGCAGCATTCATGCATTTGATGAATAGCGTGTTTCGGCCTTATCTCGACTCACTTGTTATTGTATTCATTGATGATATTCTGGTGTACTCGCGTAGCCAGGAGGAGCATGTTGAGCATTTGAGAGTTGTATTGCAGCGGTTAAGGGAGGGGAAGCTTTATGATAAGTTCTCCAAGTGTGATTTTTTGCTCAGTTCAATGGCGTTCATGGGGCATGTGGTGTCTAGTGAGGGTATTCAGGTTGATCCGAAGAAGATAGAGGCGGTCCAGAGTTGGCCCAGACCGTCTTCACCCACAGAGATTCATAGCTTTCTTGGTTTGGCGGGTTATTACCGTCGGTTCGTTCAGGGATTTTCATCTATTGCATCACCCTTAGAAAAATTAACCCAAAAGGGTGCTCCTTTCAGGTGGTCGGATGAGTGTGAGGCGAGCTTTTAGAAACTCAAGACTGCCTTGACCACACCTCCAGTGTTAGTGTTGCCATCAGCTTTAGGTTCTTATATGGTATATTGTGATGCTTCTCGGGTTGGCATTGGGTGTGTGTTGATGCAGGAGGGTAGAGTGATTTCTTATGTTTTTCGACAGTTAAAGCCCCATGAGAATAACTACCATGTTCATGATTTGGAGTTGGCTGCCATTGTTCACGCGTTGAAGATTTGGAGGCATTATCTCTATGGTGTGTCTTGTGAGGTGTTTACTGATCAACGTAGCCTCCAACACTTATTCAAATAGAAGGATCTCAATTTGAGGCAGTGGAGATGGTTGGAGCTGCTAAAGGAATATGATATTACTATTTTGTACCATCCGGGAAAGGCCAATGTGGTGGCTGATGCCTTGAGTAGGAAGGCGGTGAGTATGGGCAGTTTGGCATTTATTCCTATTGGGGAGATACCTCTTGCGGTTGATGTTCAGGATTTAGCCAATCAGTTTGTGAGGTTGGATATTTCGGAGCGTAGTCGGATCCTAGTTTGTGTGGTTTCTCGATCTTCCTTGCTTGATCATATCAGAGAGCGCTAGTATGATGATCCTCATTTGCTTGTCCTCAAGGACAAGGTTTTGCATGATGATGCTAGAGATGTGACTATTGGTGACGATGGGGTATTGAGGATGCAGGGCCGGATATGTGTGCCCAATGTAAATGGGCTTCGGGAGCTGATTCTGGAGGAGGCCCATAGCTTGCGGTATTCCATCCATCCGGGTGCTGCGAAGATGTATCGGTATTTGAGACAGCACTATTGGTGGAGAAGAATGAAGAATGATATAGTGGGGTTTGTAGCTCGGTGTCTCAATTGTCAGCAGGTGAAATATGAGCATCAGAGACCGGGTGGCTTGCTTCAGCAGATAGAGATTCCAAAGTGGAAGTGGGAGTGGATCACCATGGATTTCGTAGTTGGACTCCCACGGACTTTGGGAAAGTTCAATGCTATTTGGGTGATTGTGGATCGCCTGACCAAGTCTGCGCTCTTCATTCCTATGTGTACTACCTATTCTTCAGAGTTGTTGGCTCAGATTTATATCCGAGAGATTGTTTGCCTGCATGGTGTCCCAGTTTCCATCATTCAGAAAGAGGTACTCAGTTTACATCACAGTTTTGGAGGGCTATGCAGCGAGAGTTGGGTACTCAGGTTGAGTTGAGCACAGCTTTTCACCCTCAGACGGACGGACAATCCGAGCGCACTATTCAAATATTGGAGGACATGTTATGCGCTTGTGTCATTGATTTTGGGGGTTCATGGGACCATTTTCTACCACTCGCGGAGTTTGCATATAACAACAGTTATCAGTCGAGTATTCAGATGGCTCTATATGAGGCTTTATATGGGAAACGATGTAGATCTCCGCTAGGTTGGTTTGAGCCGGGCGAGGCTAGGCTTTTGGGTACAGACTTGGTACAGGATGCTTTGGAAAAGGTAAAAGTGATTCAAGAGCGGCTTCGTACAGCACAGTCAAGACAAAAGAGTTATGCTGACAAAAAGGTTCGTGATGTGTCTTATATGGTTTGGAAGAAGGTTCTACTAAAGGTTTCGCCCATGAAGGGTGTTATGAGATTTAGGAAGAAGGGCAAGTTGAGCCCTCGATTCATTGGGACTTTTGAGGTGCTTCGGAGGATTGGGGAGGTAGCTTATGAGCTTGCTTTGCCACCTAGCTTGTCAGGTGTGCATCCGGTATTTCATGTTTCTATGCTCTAGAAGTATATCGGCGATCTGTCTCATGTCTTGGATTTCAGCACGGTTCAGTAGACAGTGATTTGACTTATGATGTGGAGCCAGTGGGTATTTTGGAGCGTCAGGTCTGACAGTTGAGATCAAAGGATATAGCTTCAGTGAAAATGCAGTGGAGAGGTCGGCCCATGGAGGAGGCTACTTGGGGGACTGAGCAACAGATGTGGAGCAGATATCCATACCTATTTGAGGCTTCAGGTATGTTTCTAGGCTCGTTCGATGACGAACGTTTGTTTAAGAGGGGGAGGATGTAACGACCCGACCGGTTGTTTCGTGAATTATATCCCCGTTTCTCCCATTTCTGCTTCCTTATGTGTTCCTCAGTTGTATTTCACCGTATTGGTTGGTTCGGGTCCGGAGTAGTTTCGATGTGGAATGAGACACTTAGTCTCCTATTTAGAATCTTAAATTGGAAAAGTCAACCGGATGTTGGCTTATGAGTAAACAATCTTGGAATTGGATTTTTATGGTTCGGTTAGCTCGGTTAGGTGATTTCAGACTTGGGAGCGCGTGTGGAATATGATTTGGAGGTCCGTGGTAGAATTAGGGTTGAATTGGTGAAATTGGAAATTTGTCGATTTTGGTCGGCAGTGGAAAATTTGATATCGGGGTCGGAATGGAATTCCAGAAGTTGGAGTAGGTTTGTAGTGTCATTTGTGATGTGTGTGAAAAATTTCAAGTCATTCGGAGGTGATTTAGTAGGTTTCGGCGTCGTTTGCATAAATTGGAAGTTATAGAAGTTCTTAGGCTTGAATCTGAGGGTAATTTGGTGTTTTTATGTTGTTTTTAGTGTTCCGAAGGTTCAACTAAGTTTGAACGATGTTATGGGATGTGTTGGAATGTTTGGTTGAATTCCCGAAGGGCTCGGGATGATTTCGGATGGTTAATGGAGGATTTGGAAATGGAATAAGGCAGCTGAAACCTGCTGGAGTGGGAACTGAAGGTGCAAGGGCGCAGATGCACAAGGTGAGCCGCAGATGCGGAATTTGGAAAGCTGAGGCAGGAACCAAAGTTGCAAAGAGCGGAGCGCACCTGCGAGATCGCAGGTGCGATGTTGGGACCGCAGAAGCGATTTCTGAGGGAATAAATGGGAACCGCACCTACGATGTATTTTCCGCAGGAGCGGCGTCGCAAAAGCGATTGTTGGATCGTAGATGCGGAAGTTCTGGGTAGAAAGTATAAATTGTGAACTTCGCCGAATTTCGGGTCATTCTTCACCATTTTTATCAGGTTTTAGAGCTTTTGGGAGCTATTTGAAGAGGGATTCAAGGGGGTTTTCATTGAGGTAAGTAATTTGAGCCCTAATACTTATGTTTATGGTAATTTCCTGTTGTTTAATCATGTAATTAGTGGTGATTAAGGTTGAAAATGAGGGGTTAGGGCTTGAGATTATTGAAAGTTTGAATGAGGATTTGAGGGGTCAAATGGAGTCAGATTTTGATAAATCTTGTATGCATGGACTCGTGAGTGAAAGGGGTTTCTAGTTTTGTGACTTTTGTCGGATTCCGAGACGTGGACCTGGGGCCAGGTTTAAGAGAATTTTAGAATTTGTGCCTAATTCGATAGTTTTTCTTGTGGAATTCATTCCATTAGCGGATATTGATGGTATTGTTCTGGTTATGAATAGATTCAGAGCGATTGAAGGCCGAGTCAAGGGGCAAAAGCATCGCGGAGTAGAGATTTAACCGGTTTGAGGTAAGTAACGATTGTAAATCTAGTCCTGAGGGTATGAAACCCCAGATTTCGTATCGTTTTACTATTTCGAGGTGATGCACATGCTAGGTAACGGGCGTGTGGGCGTGCACCGTTGGGAATTGTGACTTGGTCTGTCCCGTAGCAACTATAAAGTTGCGTCTTTGTTGAAACTATATGATACTTATGTGTTTTAGAAAGAGTTTCTATAAATTGGGCTGAATGCCATATTTGGGCCTTGTGCCAGAGCTGTTTGGACCCTTAGGGGCCTTTTTCTTACAATCATCTCACTGTTTTTGGTTGAAAATCTATACTCAGTCATGCTATGCTTGTTGATTTCATAACTCAGTCTTTATTACTCTGCTTTGATGCATATAAAATGTTGTTTTGGGCTGAGTACCCTGTTTTTACTGAGAGCCCGAGTGGCTTGACAGGTTTGTGACTGAGTGAGGCCGAGGGCCTGAGTTGTGAGGATATTTATGGGATCGGAATGCACGACGCAGCATGTTGTTACTGATTCATGGTTGAGTGAGGCCGAGGGCCTTATTGATTTATGCCACGAGGTGGCTTATTATAGCGCTTGAGCTGAAGGAGCCCCTCCGGAGTATGCACACCCCCAGTGAGCACGGGTACCCTAAGTGTGAGTGATTGTGAGGTATGCCCGAGGGTCTGTATACGAGTGACTTTGAGGTTTGCCCGAGGGGCTGTTCATGAGTGATGTTTTGCCCGAGGGGCTGTTTATGTTTGCATTATTTTTGCTCACTGTTGCACTGAGCCTCTATTTGAGAACTGTTGGAAAAATATCTACAAATGATTTTACTGAAACTGAGTTTAAACGAAATGATTTTATTCAAACTCTGCTTTTAAAAGCCTGTTGTATTTTACTTAGATTTCATGATATGGACTTTATATGCTTTATTGCTCGTCACTGCTTCTCAACCTTTATTTACTTTAGTTACTTACTGAGTTGGCGCACTCACGTTACTTCCTGCACCTTTTGTGCAGATCCAGGTATATCAGGACCCGGTAGCGGCTGTTGACTAGTCCAGCTGTAGATTCTTCTCGGAGTTGGCAAGGTAGCTACTGGCGATCGCAGGCCTTTTTTTTTGGTCCTATCTTCCTATAGTTTTTTGTAGTAAAATTTTCCAAACTGTTTTAGTCTCAGTATTTTGCGCAGTTTTTAGTAGATGCTCATGACTAGTGATACCCCGATGACGGGCTTTTTCTTCCGCACTTTCGTTATTCAGATTTTTTTTATGAAGTTTATTTATTAAATAGCTAGAAGTTATCTTTAAATTGAAATATCGGGTTATTTTTGGTAAAGAGTCGGCTTTTCTAGTTCCACGATAGGCGCCATCACGACATGGTAGTTTGGGTCGTGACACAATGCTCCAAAATCACATGAATGAAATGCTTATAAGGAAGAACCTGCTCCTTTATAACATCATACTCATCGCTCTTGTACACAGAATCATATACATCTATGGCCTTCTCATTCAAGTATAACACTGCTAGAAAATAATGAGTGCTCGAATCTAATGGAATTTCACCATTTACCAAATCTGCAGGAAGTCGTACCGGACAGAAAACCTTTTCAACAGATGTCCATTGAATCTCACGTTTACGATTCTCACCCAATATATACTAACAAAGCCCAAATCCCATTCCAGAAGGGTCATTCCAAAATTCAAACTCATTCCAGTCTTTTGAATTATTAGTCCTCTCCTTATATACAAGATCAAAAGTGTCATCAAAGCCCACATCAGTTGTTGTCGAAGTAAATGGATACTCATTGATGTGATATATATGCTTCTTCCTCAGATAATACAATAAAACTTCTATGTGCTGAATAAAAAACATAAATATATCTATGTCAAATATAATACAAAATAAAATCATGAATTCACCACGTAAAAGAGATATACATACTGCATCATGAAAATAATACTTATCATCTACTATCTCTTTAAACAACATTCTTGACCGGATTTTCTCATTGTAAAGTTCAAATGGCTTTACTTGTAGTAAAGGATCGACTTTGTAAATATCAGTTACTCGCCAAAAAAAAACAAAGACAGAACAAATATGAAAAACAAAATAACGAAAGAATTGTTAATAACATCTAAATCATATAAAAATACAATAAACAAATAGAAAACCTCATTTTGGAAGATGACCTTTTCTCTTGTTTTTTTTAAATATGCTTCAAAATTTTCCTCTACCTTTCTGATTACTTTCCGATAATGCCAGCAACATTTACGAACATACTTCAAACTCCAATTAATACCTTTACTTGTACCCTTATATAGAGATTTTAAATGCCAACTGGCATTACGAATTCTTTTTTCTCTACCAAGTAATTCTTCTACTGCATTTGCACTTTGTCCAAATTGTGGTACTTGTCCTCCTGCAACTTCTTTTCTTTTATAGGAGCCAAAATTTACTTTTTCATTTTCAGCTTCTACCTCCTTTATATTTTTTATTTTAGATTTCAAAGTGGGCTGCAGATCAGAATGATCATCCAAGTGAGCAACAGGCTTAACAATTTTAAGAGGAGAAACATAAACTCCCTCATCCACACTTGAATATAAAATAATATTTTTATCATAATCATTTTTCTGCATATCAACAGCAACAGAGTGTTTAGCAGGGTCGTGATCAACAGAAGCACTAATGTTGGTAGGTTCATGATCCGTTGCATTATCACTTGATTGACTTGACTGAGTCAAAAGATCAAAATTAGGGCACGAATCCACATATTTTCTCTTTCTTTTTCTAGTATACGATAATTTTCCCTTCTTCAAAAAAAACAAAAAAGAAATGCAGAGATTAAGGTCCATTATAACATTTTACAACTATTAAATAAAATAATAAAATTACTCACACTAACCTACTGAATCTTTTCAATAATTTCACGAACAGCAAGAGGTGCTTTTTCTATCAACACCCTTTCCTTTCCTTGCAGATTACCTTCACTTTCTTGCATGCATATATTAGAAAGAGTTGCTAGACCAGTAGACTCAGGTTGCCTTTCCTTTGGTCCAGATAATGCGTTCAAGTGTGATATAGAAATATGTTGTTCCTCTTCAAGTGAATCCAAAATTATATTCCCTTGTTCAATATCGCCAAAATAGCTTCAACATATGTACCTCCTATAAAAGCATCTGTTCCACTTCCCTGAGAGAGTGCAAGTACGCTATTTTTGCAAAATATTTTGACTGGACTGAGGTGTGAAAAAAGCATATGTCCCTTCATTTATTTTTCGAATAATAGCATCAATATCTGTACCAGCTGTGAGATCAGTCTCATCTGGACTATAGTCAACTCTTTCTTCATCACAAAAAGGACCTTTCACTATATCTGCACCACTTGGTGCAGCTTGATCAATACTTTTTTATTTTGTGCATCGTGGACTGATTCAATATCCATGGCTGGTAGCATTAATGACACAGCTCCGCTATTTTTCTTATTATCTTGACTGCACTGTGGTGTTAAAATTTGATATGTCCCATCAGCTATTTTTTCCATGATAGCAGCAATATCCGTACCAGTTGACCGGACTTGATCAGGTGCACTACATTCTACTCTTTCTTCATTATAAGGACTTTTCATTGAATTTCCATCACCTGATGCATGTTCATTAGTAGTATCTTCATCACAAGAACCTTTCACTAAACCTCCAACAACTGCTGCAGCTTCATCAGTACCATTATTATTTTATCCTCCATGGACTGATTCAATATCCATGGCTGATGGAATTAACGATGCAGCTACGGGATTTTGCAAAATATCTTCACTGCACTGTGGTGTAGAAAGATTATATGTCCTGTCAGCTATTTTCTTAATGATAGCATCAACATTTGTACTAGTTGAAAGAACTGGTTCAGCTGAAAAAACTGGTTCAACTGCAGTACAGTCTGCTCTTTCTTCATCACAAGAAGTACTTTTCAGTAAATCTCCAACAGTTGTTGCACCTTCATCGCCACTTTCTTTATCTCGTCCTCCATGAACTGAAGCAATATCCATGACTGATGCCATTGAGGATACAGGTGCGCTATTTTGAAAAACATCTTGATTGCACTGTGGTGTAGAAAGATCATATGTCCCATCAGCTATTTTATCAATGATAGCATCAACATCTGTACCAGCTGTGAAAACTGGTTCAACTGCATTACAGTCTGCTCTTACTTCATCACAAGGACCTTTTACTAAAATTCCACTAGCTGTTACAACTTCATCAGTAACTTCTTTATTTTATGCTCCATGAACTGAATCAATATCCATGGCTGATGGTATTGAACTAAAATGTGCTCGACCTTCATGAGCAGCTTCTTTATTTAGTCCTCCACGGACTAACTCAATATCCATGATTACTGGCATTGAAATAGAAGGTCCTGTCTCCTCAAACTCCTTATTTCACTGTTCATCCTGTTTTTAAAAATCAACATCTTCCTCTTGTTCATCCGGTTTGTCACCCGACAAATGAGCAAAATCTCTATTAGAATAATTCTCTCCACCAGCATCACTACCTAATGAATTTTGATCAACATCTCTATCAGAATATTTCTCTACATCAATATCATCTCCTGGTTCATTACTTTCACTATTTCCATGTTCACTACTTTTGTCATATTTTTCATTTGAAAATCTGGAAGAATCTCTTAATTCATTGCTTTTATCTTTATCATTCAACAAGCCATGATGATATTTCTTTTTACTTCCTTCATTAACATATCGAATGAATTCTAAAACTATATCAAGCTTCTCATTAATAACTTGTAGCAATGAATAAAAAATATTAACATACAATATATTATTGTACCAACAAAATCAACAGTAAAATAAAGCACCAAACTAGTTAATTACCTTAACAGACTTATCAACATGTGTCTTCATCTTTTTTCGAGTAGCTTTAATATTTTTCTTCATCTTTATCTTAAAATTAACCTGATCTGCACGTAGAATGTCTTCAACTTTGGCTGATACCCTCTGAAAAGAAAAGAAAAATGCTAAGAATTTCAGCATCATAACACAGGAACATTATTATTGAGTGTAAAAATAATTCAAGAAGGGTAGCATATAATTTTGTATTATAAGTTATTAGAACTGAAAAACATAGTGAAATGAAATATATTATGCTTATCCAGTATCATATACTGATAGAGTACATTATGGGTATCCAGTATATTATACTGATTGAGTATATCATAGTCATCCATTATATTATACTATTGAAGTATACTGTATGAATATATTAAATTCAAAAGTATATTAAAATGATTGAGTGTTATAATCATCCAGTATAAATATTATACTGATCTACTAAATTATACTGATCGAGTATATTCCACTTCTAGTAGAAAAAACTGGAAAATAATGCTTTGAGAACAGACTCCCAGAATAATATACAGCAACCAAAATTTGAAATTCAAGTTATCAGAACCAAAATCTAGTATACGATAGTAGAAATTAATTAAAAGCAAGACTAATTAAAATCAGAGAAACAACAACTTACATTGACAAAGTCGCTAACATTAACTTTTGATGAATGTTGGAGAAGATATGATGGATTCACCTTGAAAACCTTAAACTTCTATTGAATAAACAAAAGGATAAACAATGAAATTAAAACAAAATATATGAGCACAGAAATATGATAAAAAGTCATATACTATTAACTTACACTTGCATTAGTAAAGAAATCATTGTAAAGTATGTCATATTTTGGACATCCAATGCTTGTGTAACACAACATCCTAATTGGCCCTCGATCCTCATATTTTAAAAATTGATGGAAATTATTAAACACTTCCATTATCCATAAATTGAACAAAAATGGGAATCCAAGCACCGTATAAGATGTGATCCTACCAATTTGTTTCTTTTTCACTAACTCAGTTGTTAGAAGATGAGACAAATTATCAATAAACTCATCAAAACAGAAACTGCCCCATGGAAAAGAAGCACAAAGCTCTTCGTCGTCTATGATTTTCATAGAACGATCACTTATATTTCGACCTTCAAATTTACCCAAAACAACGGCTTCAAATAGATAAATCTGAGCAAGCTTTACTGTATCTTCATCACAGACCTCGACATCAACACATACATCATCTGCTGCACCAGCACGTAATCAAGAATGCTTTTGCATAAATTTATACAAAGTCTCTACTTTCAAACCCTTTTCACATCAGAGAAATACCGTTCCTTCAAACGGTTCTCTCTAGCGTCAACGAAACTATAATCGGATGCCTCAATCTTAAGCCCGACAATAGTGTGTTAATCATCTTCTGTAAATGCTACATCATGCCCAACAACTTTAAAATTATTTTACTTTTATCCTTGAAAAAAAACTTGAGATAGCAACATAGAATGAGCCAACTTCCCAGAGTGACTCACTTCATTCAACTCTAAAAACTTTCCAAATACACTGTTCTTTAACACATCCATTTGAGTTCCGGACAAAAAGAATGAAATAATTTGCTTAAAATTTTGATCGTCTTTCCAATAACAATCAGCAGGAAACCACCGCTTAAAGTCATAAAATCTATCTCCCTCATAAAATTAAAATACAACACCTATAAGCAACATTTCATATAATTTTAAGATAAAAACTTCAACATTTCAGAAATATGTACCTTCAATATACTACTTGTAGATTCCATTTCTATAAAATCATGAAAACAAAGCATATTACAAATTAGATTAGTAAACATGATCAGAATCCAGTATATATATAACAAAACCAAATTATGAACAGAACTCATCCAGTATAAAGTACTGGACAACAAAGCCTACAGATGGCAGTCTTCCAGTATAATATACTGGATCAAATTAATTAGAAATAATGAAACTCTAGAAACAAATACTGGGGTATAAAGAAGAAACATAATCGAAGAGAATAATAAAAAAAAAGACAAATAATCGTTCAAAAAAAGTAATCGCAAATAAAACAAAACTCTAGTCTAAACAGTCTCATCCAATATAACATACTGGACAACAAGTTTATAGACGGCAGATGTAACGACCCGACTGGATATTTTGCTTTCTAGAACCTCGTTCTCCTAATAAGACTTCCCGTACTTGGTTTTACTAAATTATGACTTGAAGGGATGGTTGGTTCGGGATTTGGAAGAGTTTGGATTGAAATCGGAACACTTGATTCCTTAAGGTTGGCTTAAAAGGCTAAGTTTGACTTCGGTCAACATTTTGAGTAAACAACCTCGGAATCAGGATTTGAAGGTTCCAACAGGTTCGTATGATGATTTCAGACTTGGGCGTATATTCGGATCGGGTTTTGGATGATCCGGGAGCGTTTTGGCGCCTAATAGTAAAAGTTAGTTCTTGAAGGTTTTTAGAAGTTCGTTAAATTTGGTTTGGAGTGGGTTATGGTGTTATCGAGGTCCAAATAGAATGCCAAGACTGGGAATAGTTTCGTAATGTGATTTAAGACTTACACGTAAAATTTGGTGTCATTCCGAGTAGTATAAGTACGTTTCGGCGCATTAGAAGTAAATTGAAGAACTTGAAGTTCTTAAGTTTGATTCAATTGGTTTTAGGGTGTGATTCTTAGTTTTGATGTTATTTCTGGCGTTTCGAGAGCTTGAGCAAGTCCGTTTTATGATTTCGAACTTGTTGGTACGTTCAGGCAGGGCCCCGGAGGCCCCGAGCGTCAATCAGACGTGTAACGACCCGGGCGGTTGTTTCGAGAGTAATAGCCTCGTTCCCCATTTTATCTTCTTCATTTGTGTTCTTTAGCTGTATTATGTCTTACGGGGTCAGTTGGTTCGGGTCCGGAGTAGTTTTGGAGTAAATTGAGATACTTAGTCTCTTAGGAGAAAGTTTAAGTTGGAAAAGTTGATCGGAAGTTGACTTACGTGTAAACGAGCTCAGAATTGATTTCTGATGGTTCCGCTAGTTCCGTTAGGTGATTTTAGACTTGGGAGCACGTTCGGAATGTGTTTTGGAGGTCTGTAGTAGAATTTGGCTTGAATTGGCGAAAGTTGGAAATTTGGAGATTCCGGTCGGTAGTGGAAAATTTGATATCGCGGTCGGAATGGGTTTCCGGAAGATGGAATAGGTTCGTGGTGTCATTTTTGACGTGTGTGTAAAATTTGAGGTCATTCGGACGTGGTTTGGTAGGTTTCGGCGTCGTTTGCGGAATTTGGAAGGTTAGAAGTTCTTAGGCTTGAATCTGAGGGTAATTTGGTGTTTTGATGTTATTTTGAGTGATTCGAAGGCTTGACTAAGTTCGTATGGGGTTATACGACTTGTTGGTATGTTTGATTGAGGTCCCGAGGGCCTCGGGTTGATTTCGGGTGATTGATGGAACAAGTTTGGAAATTGGAGAAATTGTTGAAGTTGAACTCAGCTGTCATAACCGCACCTGCGGAGTGGGAGCCGCAGGTGCGAGCCGTAAAAGCGGGAATGTGACTGTATAAGGGAAAGGAAGAGGGGCTAGCAGAGTCCGCAGGTACGAGGGGTTTGCCATACCTGCAATGGTCGCAGAAGCGGAAGAGAGGGCGCAGGTGCGTGTGTTGGTCCGCAGGTGCGATGTCATTCCCGCACCTGCGATGATCGCATATGCGGTCTAGGGGCGCAAAAGCGAGCCAGGGATTTTAAGTGAATTTTCGCAGATGCAGAGGTTTTTGCGTAGAAGCGGCACCGCAGGTGCGCTTAATGAGCCGCAGGTGCGGAAAGCCTAAGCAGAATCTATAAATTGAAGAATTCGCGAATTTTGCTCATTTTTTAACACAGACTTTGGAGCTTTTGGGAGGATTTTTGAAGGGGATTCAAGGATATTCAGTGAGGTAAGTTAGTTGAGCTCTATTACCATTAGCTATGGTGTTTTCCCGTTGATTTCCCACCTAATTAGTAGGATTTTTGAAGTGAAATAAGGGGTTAGGGCTTGGGATTTTGGAGAGAGTAATTTGGGGATTTGAGGGAGCAAATGATGTCGGATTTTGATGAAATTGGTATGGTTAGACTCGTGAGTGAATGGGCATTCTAGTTTTCTGACTTTTTGTCGGATTTCAAGACGTGGGCCCAGGGGCCGGGTTTGAGTCGATTTTGGGATTTGAGTCCAATTTAGTAGTTTGTTTTGTGGAATTGGTTCCTTGGCATATATTGATTGTGTTGTGTTACTTTTGGCTTGATTTGGGATATTTGGAGGCCGGTTCGAGGGGCAAAGGCATCATGTAGTAGGAGTTTTGCTCGGATTGAGGTGAGTAACGGTTATAAATCTGGTCCTGAGGGTATGAAACCCCGGATATCGTGTGGTATGACTATTTTAGAGGTGACGCACATGCTAGGTGATGGGCGTGTGGGCGTGCACCGTTGGGATTGCGGCTTGGTCCGTCCCGTGAGACTGTTGAAGGAGAGGGATTTTCATCTAGCTTTTGGAGGTAAGTAATTTCTACCATATATTAGTTAAGTACATAGATTATGGGTAGACTAACATGTATAAAATTGTGAAAATTATGGGTTTAGAGGAAAACCTAGGGTTTTGACAAAAATGAGATTCTACCACGAAAATGATTATGAAACTTAGTGAAAATCATATATTATGTTCCTTAGGACATAGGTAACAACTTCCTTCGAAAATTTCCGAAATCCGGGCACGTGGGCCCGGGGGTGAATTTTAGGAATCTTGCCTTTTGTCACGACCCAAAATCCACAAGTCGTGATGGCACCTAACCCAACCCGCTAGGTAAGCCAACTAATAACTATCCAAATTAAATATTGCTAATAAGTCAATTAAACAAATTAAATTATTTGGATTTATTACATTTTCCAAGGACTGGTAGTACAAATCATGAGCTTCTAAGAATAGAGTTTACAAAGCCGATAAGAAGAAAATACATCTTCTGTTTGAAAAGTACACAAACATGGCTTTTACAAAGCTAAGGCTACCATGATAAGAGGCAGCTATAGTAGGAACGCGGGTACGCCTTCAAATGCAGCAACCATCGAACGCAGCAACATCAGCATCCGGGATATGCACGCAATATGTAGGAAGTGCAGTGCGAGTACAACCGACCCCATGTACTCAAAAAGTAACAAACCTAGCCTTAGGTTGAAAGCAGTGACGAGCTGGAACATAGGTCGAGTCCAACACAAATAACCAACAGCAGTTCGTACAACGTAGAGCAAATAAACAAGGAAATACTCTCAGAGGTAAAAATGTTCAACTTTTACACAGTTTTTTGAAAATAGTTTCGCTTTTCAAGAATATCAGTGAAAACCCTAATCCTTTATCGAAATCATCGAAATATCATGAGATAGTTTGAAAACAGTAATTTTCCCGAAAGATCCTTTTCACAATTGGTAAACATGTTTCATTTCCTTTTCATGTAACAAGTGTGAAATACCACTCTATGCCCACATACCGATGTGTAAAAGTCATCAATTATGTGATATCGTACAACATGAGGAAAAATGCGTCTCTATGCATGTATGCCATATATCCATGCCAATGCCATGTATCTCAGAGATGAATCATGTACTCACACTCTCAGAGTACTCAACCTCACTGTGTCACACTTTCCACTCATCATGTTCAACCACTCGGTACTGTATATGGCCTATATGGCCTAAGGAAGATCCATCCCGGAATATATACATCGCTGACCACCAATCACTCAGTACCTAGGAAGGCCAATCCGGTCCCATGGAGAAGATCCATCTCCAAGTGTATAAATGCTTCGGACAAGATCCATTTCCAGGGAAGATCCATCCCTCAAAATAACCAACCGCGCCCACTGTGGGTGTGCAGACTCCAGAGGGGCTCCTACGGCCCAAGTGCTATAACAAGCCAATCATGGCATAAATATATCAGGCCCTCAGCCTTACTCAATAATCAATAAAACATGTTGTGGCGTGCAGCCCCATCCCATAACTATCACTCATAATCAGGCTCACTCAGTCATCATTCTATCCAATCTTGCCCACGGGCTCACAATGTCATAAAAACTGACCCGGAACAATGATATGATGTATCAAATAGTAACAACTGAGACTGAGATGTGCATGGATGTGACTGAGTACGAATTATCAATGAATTCAATGAGATGACAGCAAGAAATGACCACTATGGGTCCCAACAATACCAACATAATGCCTAAACATGATATCTAGCATGATGTACAGTTCATTTATTTAATCACATGGTGGAAACACACATATCAATAAAATAAGGCCACTATTCAGTGCCCTGGAAACAACATAGTCACAATTCACAGGGTGCACGCCCACACGCCCGCCACCTAGCATGTGCATCACCTCAACATCAATCACATAGCACATAATTCAGGGTTTTTATACCCTCAGCACTAAGTTTAGAAGAGTTACTTCTCTTAAACAAGCCGATTTCGACATCGAGCAAGCCAACCGATGCTCCAAGAATGCCATCACGCGTGTAGCGACCTCCGAACGGCTCAAAACTAGCCAAAAGCAACTCAATTACTTCGGATAAAGCCCAAGGAAGCAATTACAATTGATAAAGATCGAATCCTAAGTCAAATCCCAAATTCGACCAAAAATCTCACCCGGGCCCACGCCTCGAAACCCGACAAAACTCACAAAATCCGACAACCCATTCAATTACGAGTCCAACCATACTAGTTCCACTCAATTCCGACTTCAAATCGATGTTCAAAACTCAAAAATTCATATTATGAAACATTATGCCAAAACCCCCAATCTCCTCTTTAAAAATTCATCAACCAAAAGCTAAAATCGAAGATAGACTCACAAAATATAACCAAAACCGAGTAGAGAACACTTACCCCAATTCATATGATGAAAATTGCTTCAAGAATCGCGTCAATCTGAGATCCATAGCTCCCAAAATGCAAAAATGGCCGAAACACTCGAAATAGAGTACTTTATAAAGTCGCCCAGGCCTCGTCTTTCGCGAACACGGGATAACCATCGCGTTCGCGATGAACAACAATAACAGCCACCAATAATGCTCTATTTGTTCGCGGCACCTCGCGAACGTGGTACACACTGAAGACATAACTACGCGAACGCGGCACAAGCCTCGCGAACGTGATGAAGAAAGATCCCATAGCTCCAGCTCCCATCTCAACTCTACGCGATCGCGATCTCACATACGCAAATGCGAAGGAGACTAGCCTCAACTCTTCGCGAACGCGGACCAATATTCCTGAGCGCGATGAAGAAAATGTCACTGCCATCCAAATACACTACGCGTTCGCGGAACTTGCCTCGCGAACGCGATGAAGGACTGAGACACCAGATATCAGCAAACTACAGCAGTGAAACATGAAGGAAAAATAGCCCGGAATTTATCTGAAACACGCCCGAGCCCCTTGGGACCCCGTCCAAACATACCAACAAGTCCCATAACATAACACATACCTACTCTAGGCCTCAAAACACATGTAACAACATCGAAACGACGAATCACACCTCAATTCGAAATCAATGAACTTCAAACTTCCACAACCGATGCCGAAACCTATCAAATCACGCCCGACTAACCTCAAATTTTGCACACAAGTCACGTTTGACATTACGGACCTGCTCCAATTTTCGGAATGGGAATCGGACCTAGATATCAAAAAGTCCACTCCCGATCAAACTTTCCAAAATTCTAACTTTCGCCATTTCAAGCCAAATTCCACTACGGACCTCCAAATCACGATCCGGACGCGCTCCTAAGTCCAAAATCACCCAACGGAGCTAACAAAACCATCAGAAATCCAATCCGAGGTCAAATACTAAAAAGTCAAACTTGGTCAAACCTTTCAAATTTAAAGCTTCTAGTTGAGAATCATTCTTCCAAATCAATTCCGAATAACCTAAAAACCAAAACCGATGATTCACATAAGTCATAATACATCATACAGAGCTACTCATGCCCTCAAACAACAGAGCGAAGTGCAAATGCTCAAAACGACCGGTCGAGTCGTTACCTCATCCCCCACTTAAACATACGTTCGTCCTCGAACGTGCCAAGAGTTGTTCCAAAAGCCATCAAATCACCGTGTAACCTCACTATGCACATACCCGGGGGTGATCCCACGTCACCCTATCCCATATCGGTCTGATAACACAACTTGACTGAAATTTCTTAATCCAATCTAGCCCATAAGCCTTAGAATCCAATTTCCACATCCGAAATTTTCTATAAGATCAAAATCTCGCATCTACACACTGTATAAGTCTGAACAAGCTGCATCAAGCCATAGCCGTAACCCAAGATGAAATCAAATGATACACCACCTAACTCAAACACTCATAGCGATAATTAATAATCACAGCAGTTGCTCAAAACAACCCAATGCCGGTAATAAACCTCTTACCAAATAGTGCCTTGTTCTAACACCTTCATATACTGCCAATGATGAAACAAATATGCAGAAACTCATAACCACTCACAGATCAACAAGTTGTGGAATTTCCTCTCCTCCGACAGGAACTATAGCAATTTCTAAGCCGACTTTTGATATTTTCCTTCCAACCATGCTGTAACCAATTCCGATAGTATCTATACTGTGCCTAATGACCTCATCTCATCCAACACGACCACTCTGATGACATGACACATCAATACAATCAAAAGCCATAACCTTCGCAATCCATGCACCTAATAGCAACATTCCAAATGTACTCAATCATGGATAATGACTCAGACGAGAGAAGTGTCTCGGAAGCTCAACAAATACCACCATAACATAATGCTAAGAACCTATCACATACCATATAACCAAAACACACAAATCTAACACAAAGGATCATGTCTCAACATAACTCCGCTACAATGCGTAACCTATCCAAATGTTGGTCCATATTATATACCTCGAGCCATCCTGCTTAAAATCAATAACCACGCAAAATTTGACATCAAGCACCCAAAGTGAATTACCATAACCACAGAGAAGCAATTGACACAACGCCACACAAAACCCCAAAGAGCGTAACAAATACGCCATCAACCAAGCGATACCTAATACTCTTCTCGCTCAAATTATGCTATAAAGCCAAATAGAACCGCACCATGTGTGCATATAACCAACGATTCACAAATCCTCGTAACATAGAAGGGTAACTCACAGATCATTTCAGAACATGAATAAGCTCAACAATAACCGGATGGCACATCCCTCAACAATAGCATTTCAGAGTCAACAAACCTGACCCGGTGCAGAACACCCATCCATATTGGGCCTACCAATGAACAGCAAATCGACTCTAGTCACCCACAATAGTTAAATAACTCCCCGAAAGTCCACAATGACTGAATTACAACACATACTAACCTCTGACTAACCTTGGCTACATTTTCACAGTCCGCAACCACGAAATAATCTACTCACGAGAACTCCCAGTCTCCAAATCCATAGAACCTATGAATTACCATCTATATTCTCAACTCCACCGCCTGAATGTCCACACTTCTCCAATTACACGGTCATCCCACGAGGAATACTTCTATAATTCTTCTGTGCCACAAAGCAAAATTCGAACATCAGCAGTCGATCAAACAAGAGAATGCCGCAATACCAATAAAGTGTTCATAAACCAAAACACATTGCCCCTTCTGAAATGTATACTCTCATCACGCCATACCAAATAGTAATGTCATTTACCTACTCATGTGAAACTGCCCGTGCGGCCTAAGGAGTCATGACCTTCCTTTCAAAACTGAATCGTGACCTTGCATATGCCAAATCTCGATCCCACACAACACACCGCATATACCATGCCATCCTATGATAAATATGAGAACTTCATAATCCACTCCGAGTCACAAGCAACTACATACTCAATTACCCAAGAACTTTCCATTTGATCCCATCCAGGAGGAAATCACTATACATCACATACTCCTTGCGCCAGTAGGAAATATACATCTCTAACCGTGGTAGAAACCATCAAGAACTCTCTGAATCCCTTTGCACAAAACCCAACCGTCGGTACTAAATCCTTCTAACTCAACCAAGCTACGCAGGTCACTAAAACCCAAGAGCATTACCACGAAACACCTGTAGAAACTCATTACCTCGTAAGCACCCAAAGAACTAATCATATACATTACCATGCCGATCCAACCTACTACCAAGTTGTCCTATTTATCCGAGTTCCTTCTGAATAACCTTCAAATTGATACTTCTCCTCTCCATAATATCACAATCCTCAACCCAGACTCACCATACGAGACCCTAACAACCACACCGCCCTAAGGCTCATAAGTCGCTGAATGCTCCCTTAAGCACCCCAAAAGTACCACAACTGAGATACCCACTCTGAAGAGACCTTCTGTGAATTTCAAGTTGTTCATCTTACCCTCCTGATACTGAAATGTAGAATCCACAATGATGTAGAAATACTTCAAGCCTCGATACCATCCAATGTAACTCTCAGCTTCTAGCCACATACAAATCCGCAAATATTCTCAGTTGCCATATATAAATCTTGAATTCATTAGAACCATTCTCGAGAGTCATCCACTCTGCTCAAATCTCAGTTAGACTGATCATACGGGCCGAACGGCCTGTGCCCCGTTAGCACTCCAACACCCAAGGAAGTAACCCCACTTTAATGCAACCAAATAAATTTTTGCTCTACGCACATTACATCCTTCACCAATAACAACTCAAATCATTCCATGCTTCTCATATACTCATAAAGCATAATACAACTCGTATCCAGAAATCCCCTTACTCGAGTCATCCTCGATGTCAACCTTTGCAAGTCATAACTGATTCACCAGTATACCTCCAACTGAAACTAATACGACACATAGCCGTGCAATCAACTTATCAATAGCAGACTCCCCCACTTGGCTCAAAGCCATAGATCGAAACACATAAAAACTCACAATGCCCATACTCTATTACTGCCATAATACCCTAGTGAGATTCAACCAAATCCTTCATAACACAAACCATCTAGTATTTCAAATCATCTGCAAATCTCGCATCCACCCTTGTAACAGTCAAGCCCACTCTCATAAGCGATCCAAACTCAAATTGCAACAAATATATTTAACTGGTAGAAGAGAACGCCCAACAAACAACATAAGGATCACACAAAGCTCAGGACACCCGCAGGAGATAACCCACCTGCTTTGCCTCAAGCGGACCTCTCTCTACACCCTTCCACAGTCATAAACATTACACAATCACTTAATCTTCCTGAGTCTGAACTCATATCACGACATGAAATCTACTTCACTCCTCAGTTAAACAATATGAAAAGATCCTTCAACACACCCATAACTTGGGACTATACATCAAATCAAGATGGAAATCAAGCACCAAATAGTTCTTTCTACACCTCAAGCAGACCTTCTCGTCACATTCAAATCATATGAACACATCTCGCAGTCACATCATGCTCATCACGTAGCCATCCAGCCATAAATTCCACTAATAGGGACACTACCAAACATATAAATCCAAAAGCACGTGCTCACACAATCAACACCTCTACGCTCAAACTACAGTCAAAATCCAGCCTCAAGTCCTCCAGACTGGCCCATCATCACCATACCGAAATCACATCTCGCACCTCTTCCATTGAATCACAAGTCGTCGATGCACAGCTGATACTGAGCGCTCACATGCGCATACGAATGCGTGGAAGGAATTCAAAGGATTACGCTTCAAGCTGAATCAATGCCGCACGATAATGAAAGAAAGATGGAAAGTATATCCTAAATGTTTTGTAGCCTCTCGAAGATAGGTATGGACGTCATCATACCTATCCGCAAGACTCTACTAGACACTTGCTCATGACATGTAGAACCTATGAACCTAGAGTTTTGATACCAAACAGTCACGACCCAAAATCCACAAGTTGTGATGGCACCTAACCCAACCCGCTAGGTAAGCCAACTAATAACTATCCAAATTAAATATTGCTAATAAGTCAATTAAACAAACTAAATTATCTAGATCTATTACATTTCCCAAGGACTGGTAGTACAAATCATGAGCTTCTAAGAATAGAGTTTAGCAAGCCGATATGAAGAAAATGCATCTTCTGTTTGAATAGTACATAAACAAAGTTTTTATAGAGCAAAGGCTACCATGAACAAGAGGCAACAACAGCAGGAACGCAGGTACGCCTTCAAATCCAGCAACAATCAGACGCAGACATCAGCATCCGGGATTTGCACGCAATGTGCAGGAAGTGCAGTATGAGTACAACCGACCCCATATACTCAAAAAGTAACAAACCTAACCTCAGGTTGAAAGCAGTGACGAGCTGGAAAATAGGTCGGGCCCAACACAAATAACCAACAGGAGTTCGTACAACGTAGAGCAAATAAACAAGGAAATACTCTCAAAGGTAAAAATGTTCAACTTTTACACAGTTTTCTAAAAATAGTTTCGCTTTTCAAGAATATCAGTGAAAAATCAAATCCTTTATCAAAATCAACGAAATATCATGAGATAGTTTGGAAACTGTAATTTTCCTAAAAGATCCTTTCCACAATAGGTAAACATGTTTCATTTCCTTTCCAAGTAACAAGTGTGAAATACCACTCTATGCCCACATACTGAGTGTAAAGGTCATGAATGATGTGATACCATACAGCATGAGGAAAAATCCGTCTCTATGCATGTATGCCATATATGCATGCCAATGCCATGTATGTCAGAGATGAATCATGTACTCACACTCTTAGAGTACTCAACCTCACTGTGTCACACTTTCCACTCATCATGTTCAACCACTCGGTACTGTATATGGCCTATACGTCCTAGGGAAGATCCATCCCAGAATATATATATCGCTGACCATCAGTCACTCAGTACTGATGAAGGCCAATCGGGCCCCATGGAGAAGATCCATCTCCAGGTGTATAAAGGCTTCAGACAAGATCCACGTCCAGGGAAGATCCGTCCCTCAAAATAATCAACTGCGCCCACTGTAGGTGTGCAGACTCCGGAGGGGCTCCTACGGCCCAAGTGCTATAACAAGCTAAGCATGGCATAAATCAATCAGACCCTCGGCCATACTCAATAATCAATAAAACATGCTGCGGCATGCAGCCTGATCCCATAACTTTCACTCATAATCAGGCTCTCGGCCTCACTCAGTCATCAATCTCTCCAGTCTCACCCACGGGCTTACAATGTCATGAAAACAGACGCGGAACAATGATATGATGTATCAAATAGTAACAACTAAGACTAAGATATGATATGAATGCATGGATGTGACTGAGTACGAAATATCAATGAATTCAACGAGATGACATCAAAACGACCACTATGGGTCCCAACAATATCAACATAAGTCCTAAACATGGTATCTAGCATAATGTACAGTTCATTTATTTTATCACATGGTGAAAACACAGATATCTATAAAAGAGGGACACTGTTCAGTGCCCTGTCAACAACAGAGTCACAATTCATAGGGTGCACGCCCACAGGCCCGCCACCTAGCATGTGTGTCACCTCAACATCAATCACATAGCACGTAATTCGGGGTTTTTATACCCTTAGCACTAAGTTTAGAAGAGTTACTTATCTTAAACAAGCTAATTCCGACATCGAGCAAGCCAAGCGCTGCTCCAAGAATGCCATCACCTGTGTAGCAACCTCCGAACGGCTCAAAACTAGCCAAAACCAACTCAATTACATCAGATAAAGCCCAAGGAAGCAATTATAATTGATAAAGATTGAAAGTCAAATCCCAAATCCGGCCAAAAATCTCACTCGGGTCCACGCCTCGAAATCAAATCATACTAGTTTCACTTAATTTCGACTTCAAATCAATGTTCAAAACTCAAAAATTCATATTATGGAACTTTATGCCAAAACCCCCAATCTCCTCTTCAAAAATTCATCAACCAAAAGCTAAAATCGAAGATAGATTCATGAAATATAACCAAAACCGAGTAGAGAAGACTTACCCCAATTCATGTGATGAAAATTGCTTCAAGAATCGCCTCAATCCGAACTCCATAGCTCCCAAAATACAAAAATGGCCGAAACCCTCAAAATAGAGTACTTTATAAAGCTGCCCAGGCCTCTTCTTTCGCGAACGTGGGATAACCATTGCGTTCGCGATGAACAATAATAACAGCCATCAATAATGCTCTGCACGTTCACGGCACAAGCCTCGCGAATACGGTACACACTAAAGACATAACTACGCGAACGCGGCACAAGCCTCGCGAACGTGATAAAAAAAGATCACATAGCTCCAGCTCCCATCTCAACTCTACGTGAACGCGAAGGAAACTGGCCCCAACTCTTCGCGAAAGCGAACCTATATTCACGAGCGTAATGAATAAAATGCCACTGCCATCCAAATACACTACGCGTTCGTGGCACTTGCCTCGCAAACGCGATGAAGGACTGAGACACCAGATATCAGCAAACTGCAGCAATGAAACATGAAGGAGAAATAGCCCGAATCAATCCGAAACACGCCTGAGCCCCTCGGGACCCCGTCCAAACATACCACCAAGTCCCATAACACAACACGTACCTACTCGAGGCCTCAAAACACACGTAAGAATATCGAAACGACGAATCACACATCAATTCGAAATCAATGAACTTGAAACTTCAAACTTCCACAGCCGATGCTGAAAACTATCAAATCACGCCCGATTGACCTCAAATTCTGCACACAAGTTGCATTTGACATTACGGACCTGCTCCAACTTTCGGAATGGGAATCGGACCCCGATATCAAAAAGTCCACTCCTGATCAAACTTTCCAAAATTCTAACTTTTGCCATTTCAAGCCAAATTCCAATACGGACCTCCAAATCACGATCCGGATGCGCTCCTAAGTCCAAAATCACACAACGGAGCTAACAAAACCATCAGAAATCCCATCCGAGGTCAAATACTAAAAAGTCAAACTTGGTCAAACCTTTCAAATTTAAATCTTCTAGCTGAGAATCATTCTTCCAAATCAATTTCGAAAACCAAAACCGACGATTCACATAAGTCATAATACATCATACAGAGCTACTCATGCCCTCAAACAACCGAGCGAAGTGCAAATGCTCAAAATGACCGGTCAGGTCGTTACACATTTGGGGTTGAGTAATCACTTTAATAGTTAGAATATACACTTTTGAACTTATAATGATTGGTTTTTACACTATTTGAATAGTTTTGGATTGTTCGACTCCGATTTGAGGGTTTGAGCACATTCTTGAGTTTGGAAGTAGGCTTTGAGGTGAGGTAAGTCTCTTTTCTAACCTTGTAAGAGGAAAATTTCCTCATAGGTGAACTTAATTAATATGTGATTATTTGTGGGGGGCTACGTACGCACGAAGTGATTTCTGTTATGTCCTGGTAGTTTTAGGTTTACACCATGCTTTGTGGACACTATTATTGATTATACATGCTAATTGTAGCTAAAGGAATTAAGTTGAGGATTTCTAAGGATTTAAAGGCTTCAAGTTGAATTGTCTTCATTTTTAAAAGAATCAAGAAAGGGTTATGATTTTAATGATAAAATTATACTTGACCGCGTCGCACGCATGATCCGTGAGCGGGGTAATTCCTTAAATTTATATTTGACCGCGTCGTATATATGATTCGCGAGCGGGGTGAATAGATGCATCTATGGTTCGCGCCATTAGACCCTCGCAGTGCACAGTTTACATTTATGTTGGATCGGACCGAACGTCCTCGGTGGTATTTATGTGTGATATTCACTATTACACCTCCATATTTTCGTACGTGAAAGTACGCCATAAATAAATTAATAAAAGCTCAGAAATGAAATTTTATATCTCGCATTTCGTACATAAAATCGACGTAGACTCGGAGATGAGATTATCTTGAGGTTATCAGTATTTATGCTATTTATAACAAGCGATAAGCAAGTACCGTGAAGGTTAAAAGGTAAACGAATCAAAGAAAATGAGTTTCCTTGAAGGTTGTCGATTTCGGATAAAATACGGTTCGAGCGATAATACCCGATATTTATGGACTAGTGCCATACAAGGTACCACATGACCGCGATAGTAGGATACATAAAGTGTGTTAGAAGTAAGTAGTATTTTAAGTAATTTGAGATAATTTTTAATTATGTAGATAATTGAATAATTAATAATTTTTAGTGGGAGATTAATTAAAATATGGATAATTAAAGAATTGGTTAAGATAAGACCATCCCCACGTGGCAACAAGCCACCCCAAGGAATTGTGACTCTTAAGTTATCATGTTATGTGGCAAGATTAGAAAGGTAAGATTTGGCAAGTCTTAACAACATGAGTCACATATTCATTTAATCAAAGAAAGCCATTTTAAGTCTTGAGCACATAAGTCACGTATCCATCTAATGAAAGAGAGTCATTTAAGTCTTAGGCACGTGAGTTTCTTCAAATGAATTCATGTGTACACCATAAATCAAATTGAATCTCATATAGAGAGTGGCTGATCGTGAGTTCTTAAAGAGAAAAACAAATCCGTACAAAAAATTGATAACGTTGGTAGATTGATTTTGTAGATTGTGAATTGCAAATTCTAACATAATGGGTTCAGGTATGTTAAGGCTATCCCTTCTTTCCTTTTGGCATGATCTATACGACACAAACGAAATGAGTAAATGCACAACTCCATAAATGACTCTATTCATAGAAGTGTTAGAGGTGCCTATGTTCTTCAATTCCCATATGTCTTATTATTTTATCGTTTGTTCATGGGTCGCAGAAAATACGTAAGTTGATAAAGTTTATTTCATGATATTAATCAAAGGTATAATGGTCTTATGACGTTCCTAGAGATTTTATTGACGTACTTCTCATTTATTGCATTCATTTATACATGTACATTGACCCATGATCAGACGGCGTTATATACGCGTATATATGTACATATAGATATGTATATGGGATATGGGAAAATGGTTACGGTGCCCACTGTCGCGCCCCCTTTTTTTCCCCCTCTCGCGGGGAGAATTCCCGGTTTCGACATTCACGGGGTGTAATGACTCATTTCCTTTTTGGGAATTGGGTATTTGAAGAGTCGCCACCTAACGGATTATGGTGCGTTAGGGCACCTAGAGCGATTAACTCTTGGGTTGGTTTGCATTACCAGAGACTAGGGTAAGAGCTCAAAATAACCTCGAGGAGAAGGTGTTAGGAACCCCTCTTGGTCCACAACTCCGGGTCCCGGCCGAACTTATATTCACACATTAGTCCATAAATAAACAATTGAAGCAAATAATTGCAAGTAGAGTATGTTGGGCATTGAATAAAATAGGAATTTACACAGGTTGTAGAAAAAAAGAAAATAGAGTTTCAAGCAAAGAGGATTTGGGGAGAGGGAGGTCCTAGGTTGGTTATCCTATACGATCACATCAGTACAATGCCTGGTAATCACTCCTTAGAAAAGGGCTATGCGTGGCATTAGCGCACCGGTCATCATATCCATATCTACCCTTCCCATCCCCTTAGTGGTCATGCAAAGCGAGTGTTGGTCAGCGATCTCTATTGCGTGCTGCTACCCGTCCCTTCTTAATGGTCCTGGAGGGAGTTAGGACCTCTACCTATCGGTGGTTCTAGACGTACCCCTAAGGTTTTAAAAAGGCAAAATTCTAAGGCGACAGTGAAAACATGTAGGACTTTACACATAATAGAAGCAGATAAGAGGCCTAAAATTTCCTCCTCAAGTAAACATACAAGCAACATGACTCAAACACAGTTAAGGTCTTCATCAATGAAAGTCCTAAAGCAGGATCTCTAGGTGACCATGCAGAAACCAACAAAACCTTTTAGATTCAGAAATTATACCCTAGCAGTTGCCTAAGGACTCTTTTAAAAGTTATTAGAATCAAAAACATTACACGACAGAGAAAGAGCTTCAGGGGAATGCAGTTTTGAAAATGCCCTAAGGCTTGCCTATATGCAGTATACTGTGTTTATACTAATGCAGAAACAGCAGGTTTTCGAGATAGACTCCTTTAATACCTATAAGCATGATATCTAATAGGATCGATGCAATTTTGAAAGAACTTGTTTCAGAAAATGTTAACGCTTAGTAAGACCAGCTTTAGAAATGAACTAGGCGTAATGAAATTGATTTATTAGGCTGAATTAAATTACCAGACAGACTTGCAGGTATAGATCCCTATAGGCATGATATCTAGGCGTATTACTAATTTTAGTCGATTTGCAGCAACATACAGAAAGACTTATTAAAACAGAATCGGAGTTGAGTCCTATAGGCATGGCATCTACTGATTTAAGACATGATGGATTGGAGCCTATTGATCGCTGCCAACTCCGCACTACTAATAAGTAGCAAGAGAGGGTCGCAATAGCTTTTACCCGATTTTGGGTCGGGATCGAATCCTCAGAGAGCTAGAAGTTGGAATCGAGTATCTATCTAGTGTAGAATTGCGTATGTGTTCTTAATTGCACTTCCATTCATTTTTGGGATTTTCTTTACAATTCTACTTTTAACAAACTACAAAATTGTAAATTAAACTAGGAGTTAAATGCTACGGGTTGTTCAAATAGTTTAAAGGGCACTAGGGTAGTGGCTACCGCCTAGGTGGTTAATTGACGGGTACTTGAATCTAAGGCATGTTTGACATATTTGGGGAGTATGTTATAACCGTTGCACGACTTTACCCACTCTACACCTCTCGGTGGTTTGAGTGATTTTGCCTGAATTGGCTTTCTCAAGACCAATTGGGTATGCAAATTTGCACAAGAACCTAGGGTTCAATTCGGGTATTACTCTCTCGAGGTTTAACCCTTTAATTGGGGCTATCAATCTCTTGAGTACGCCCCAATTTATTGTTGGACCGATTTCGGAGACTTAGGCTCTCTTTCTCAAGAAGAGCTCAAGTCAACTCAACACAAACTAGTGTTTGCAACCACTAATTCAGAAATTAACCATGGAATTGGCCCAAATAACAAACACCCATAGTCAAATTAGCCCTAAAATACAAGACCCATCAAATACCCACACTAGGGTTGAGCCACAACCCTAGCTTATGGGTCTAGCTACTCATAATTAAAGAAGGAAAGCAAGAAATAGAAGAAGATAAACACATATTAATTAATTGCTAAGCTAAATACAAAAATTCAATGATGAAAAGTAAGTAAAAATGCCCAAAATGGCTAAGAAAAGTCGAACCACGAGCGCAGCTGGTGTATTATAATATCTGATACCCTAAAAATGGAAAAAGAATCTATTTATACCAAGCTGAAAAATCTGGACAAAATTGCCCCTGCGGGGTTAGTGCGGACCGCACAAAATGGACCGCGGTCCGCACTGGGCTCTTGACTTCAAAATTCTTGCTCTCTGAACTTGGGCTCCGCGGACCGCACAGAATGGACTACGGCCGCGGAGGTTTCTAGTGCGGTCCGCACAAAGTTGACCACGTACCGCGGAAGCTTAAAACTTGAAAAAGCAACCTCTCTGAATCTTGGCACTGCGGACCGCACAAAATGGTAGTGCGGCCGCATTGCCTTCAGTGCGGACCACACTAAACCTAGTGCGGCTGCACTGCCTGGATGCTAGAAAATACAGCTCTTTGAATCTCCCAGTGTGGACCGCACAAAGTGGTGTGCGGCCGCACTGGGCCTGTTTTGACTGAACTTGGCTTGTCTTTGGCACTTGTGCAAGTTTCACTCTTTTTGAGCCGATCTTTGACATTTTGTCACTTTGTTGATCAAACCTGCAATCAAGCACAACTTGTGAGCCTTTTGGGACTGTTTTGTATGAATATTTGATCAAAGAATAAACAAGGAGTATAAAATGCGTCAAAATCTCTAGTTATCACCTATGAACATGGTTTTTAATATGACAAAATGCAGAACCTTAGGAACATGATTTCTACTGATGCAAATGAAATTAGAAGTGAGATCCTATAGACATGATTTCTATTAGGCAAAGCAATCAGATTTAAAAGCATAAATCCCTATGAGCGTGTTTTCTATTGAGTAAAGCAAGAAGATTTTAAAAGTCAGATCCTAAGAGCAGGATTTCTACCCATATTACCCCATAAAGTATACATCTACCTACCCTTTTTACTAAATGCCCCAAATATCTGTTTACAAATTATTACAGGCCAATGAATGAATTACATAAGTAAAATAGAAGATCGAGAAGCTATTCTATAGGGAGCCTTCAATTAGGCCCGAGTTTCCCAAAGCCTCCAATGGTCTCATAAACCTCAATTCCATAGACAAATTAGAGTCTAGGTGCATCAAAGTTCCCTAAGGGCCTCAAGAACCCCGGGTAATGCTTACACCTAGACTTAGCAACCAAGAATTGAACCAGTGCAGGTTGGAAAGGCCAGTCTCAGTATGCCAGAGTTCAGAGGGCTCTTAGGAGGATCCCAAGGCAGTACACATACTAGAGGGGGCAGAACTTATTGACTAATAGTAAAGTGGAAGTGCAGGACACAAGTTGAAAAGGGTTATTAAAGACTGTATTGGAAAGTATGTTTTAAAAGCAATTAGTAAAGCAACAAAGATTGTTTGAAAAGAGGTTGGAGTAGTAAACAAGCTTAAACACCTTAAGAAAAGATCAAACACAGCTAGTTTACAGAATTCAGCAGTCATACAGGGGTCAAGGGGTTGGGGATACATAGACATTTGGCTGCACAACCCAGCAAGGATCTTAAGATTGGTTTGGACATGCTTAGATATAGTTGACTCTGGCATAATCACACACCAGTCAGGAGAAATACAAACACATAGAAGGGGTGATAAGGATTTGGGGATTCATAGGATGGTAAGCACACAAGAAGTAAAGACAACTGTCAAGGCATGCTTTGAAACACATAAGGGAATACATTGATCTAAAGGGAAGGGGAGACATAGTAGCATGCTGATAATGTAACTTAACTACAAATTTTACAACAAAACCACAAGTAGAAGCAAGCTAGAAATAAAAGAAACT
>NW_017670829.1:354604-362059 GCF_001879085.1 Nicotiana attenuata | reverse complement strand
TGCACTTGACATTGAAAGCATTTGCGTACATACTGGACACAATCCGTTTCCATGGTCATCCAAAAGTAACCTGCCCTGAGTATTTTCTTGGCCAGAATGAAACCATTCATGTGCGGGCCACATGTCCCGGCATGCACATCCTCAAGTAGCTTAGAAGCTTCCTTTGCATCGACACACCTCAACAAACCCAAATCCGGAGTTCTTCTATACAAGTTCCCTCCGTTGTGGAAGAAGTGATTTGACAATCTCCGAAGAGTGCGTTTCTGAATGTGGTTTGCATGCTCCGGGTATTTTCCTTTTGATAAATACTCCTTGATGTCATGGAACCAAGGCTTTCCATTCTCTTCTTCCTCGACATGAGCACAATATGCTGGCTGATTATGGATCCTCACCGGAATGGGATCAATATAGTTCTTATCTGGATGCTGTATCATTGATGACAAAGTGGCTAACGCGTCGGCGAACTCATTCTGAATTCTGGGCACATGTCGGAATTCTATCTTCGTGAACCTCCTTTTCAATTCCCGCACATGGTGTTGATATGGCAATATCTTGAAATTCTTGGTAGCCCATTCTCCTTGTACCTGGTGCACAAGCAAATCTGAATCGCCGATCACCAACAACTCCTGAATGTTCATGTCGACTGCCATGTTGGCTTCGTATTCTGCCATGTTGTTGGTGCAGGGAAATCTGAGTTTAGCAGATACGGGATAATGTTGACCTGTTTCTGATACCAAAACTGCTCCAATGCCTACTCCTTTGAAATTTGCGGCTCCATCAAAAACATCCTCCAACCGTCATATGCTTCGGTAATGTCTTCTCCTACGAATGATACTTTTTCATCAGGAAAATACATTTTCAAGGGTTCGTATTCTCCTCCCACCGGATTTTCAGCGAGGTGATCTGCCAATGCCTGTCCCTTGACTGCCCTTTGAGTTACATAGACGATGTCGAACTCACTTAGTAGTATCTGCCATTTAGCCAACTTCCTCGTAGGCATGGGCTTCTAAAATATATACTTCAGAGGATCCATCCTGGATATGAGGTACGTAGTGTAGGCAAAGAAATAATGCCTCACCTTCTGGGTTGTTCAGGTCAAAGCACCGCAAGTGCATTCAACTAGAGAATATCGTGCTTCATAAGGTGTGAATTTCTTACTCAGGTAATATATGGCTTGCTCCTTTCTTCATGTCTCATCATGTTGTCCTAAAACACACCCAAAGGCTCCATCTAACATGGAAAGATAAAGTAGCAAAGGTCATCCTGGTTCAGGCGGGACCAGAACTGGTGGTATGGACAGGTATTCCTTGATCTTGTCAAAAGCCTTCTAGCAATCCTCAGTCCAACTCACCTCGGCATCCTTCCTCAGCATCTTGAAGATGGTTTCACATATTACGGTGGACTATGCTATGAATCGACTGATGTAGTTGAGTCGTCCCAAGAAGCTTATCACGTCCTTTTTGCTTTTGGGTGGTGGTAACTCCTGAATAGATTTGACTTTAGTCGGATCTAGCTCGATCCCTCGGCGACTGACAATGAATCCCAATAACTTCTACAAGAACCCCGAATGCACACTTTGCGGGGTTCAACTTTAAATTATACCTCCTGAGCCTGTCGAAGAATTTCCTCAAGTCTGTTATGTGATCTGCGGCCCTCTTGGATTTGATAATGACATCGTCCACATATACCTCTATTTCTCTATGTATCATATCATGGAAAATGGTTGTCATGGCTCTCATGTAACTAGCCCCAGCATTCTTCAGACCAAATGGCATCATCTTGTAACAGTATACACCCCAAGGCGTAATAAAAGTTGTCTTCTCGGCATCTTCTTCATCCATCCAGATCTGGTGATAACCTGCGAAGCAATCTACAAAGGATTGGAGCTCATGCTTGGCGCAGTTATCGATCAGGATATGTATATTTGGCAGCGGGAAGTCGTCTTTGGTACTTGCTCTGTTTAAATCCCAATAATCAACACATATTTGGACCTTTCCGTCTTTCTTCGGAACTGGCACAATGTTAGCTAACCAGGTTGGGTACTCAACCACCCTTAGAACCTTGGTTTTGATCTGCTTGGTAACTTCCTCCTTGATTTTCAGACTCATATCTGGTTTGAATTTTTTGAGTTTCTGCTTGACTGGCGGACACATGGGGTTTGTAGGCAACTTGTGAGCTACTATAGATGTGCTCAAACCGGTCATATCATCATACGACCATGCAAAAATGTCCTCATATTCCTTTAGAAAATGGATGTATTCTTCCTTCTCTGTTGGCGACAAGTGAATGTTGATGCGGGTCTCTATGACGGTCTTGGCGTCTCCCAAATTTACTGCTTCTGTTTCATCCAGGTTGGACTTAGGCTTGTTCTCAAAATTCTCATCTTCCCTGATAATTTCCTCGGGTATCTCATCTTCTTCCTCTGAGTCACTATTCTCATATTGTGTTGCCTCATTACATGTCAAGTCACGGGTTCATCAGGAAAAGTAATAATAACACTGTAGAAGGGAAAAGTACAAAAATAGTAATGAATAATGATAAAGGATAGATACGTTTGATTAAAACTGAGAAAATTATTCAAACAAAAGCTTGGCTCGGTGGATCGAGCATTTACTTAAAACAAAAAAATCTTAAAACAGAATTGATGGAAAATTTAAATGCCTAGAACAGCTATAAATTCTGCCAAGCTACCCAGGGACTCAGCGGGCTCGGGATGGTGTAGCGGTCCAGTTTCTGAGAACAGCTCCCTTTGCCATAGTCTGAATGGTGAGGCCTTATTCCTCCTCCTCCTCCTCAATTATGGCACTGCAGTCCATATCCTCATCTTCCAAGAATAGATCCTTCAGCCCAGCTAGTGCTTCTTCTTCAGCAGTTCGCCATATTGTGTCTGCCTGATGGAAAGCTTGTTCCAAACGGGGTACCGGTTGCTCAAGAGGGTAATATGGTCCGCGCCATGGAGGCGACCAATTCCTGTATTCTTGCCATTTGTACTGGTATCCGAGCCCAAAGGTAGTACCATGATTCTTCAGCTGTATTGGTTTGGTGATGCTTTGGAGGTTCTTTCCCAATCCATTGCTGGGTTCATATCCAGACCATGCTAATATGCTTTCTATCTTGTTACTCCACCACTTGTCCTTTTTTACAGCATTGGCCCGTTCGATGTGATGGTAGGTTACCCTCCTAGCCTTCTTCTATGTCCAATGGCTGGAATGGTTTGACTGGTGTAGATGGGGTTACTCCCGTCTCCATGAATGATTACCTCCTGATGGTTCCATTCGAATTTTACGGCTTGATGTAGTGTGAAGGGCATGGCTCCAGTAGCATGGATCCACGGGCGGCCCAACAAAAGATTATATGAGGTTGGTTTGTCAAGCACTTGGAACTCAACGTCGAACCAAGTTGGTCCCATCTGCAAACAAAGATTGATTTGCCCGATCGTGGCCCTTTGGGATCCATCAAAAGCCTTCACATTCATGCTTCCGGTCCGTATTACATGGAAACCTTTGTCCAACCTTTTCAGGGTGTCCAGTGGACAAATATTCAGACTAGAACCTCCATCAACCAGGACCCTGGCAATGAATTTGTCTTCAAACTGTACCGTAATATGCAATGCTCGATTGTGATTCCGTCCCTCGGGCGGCAGCTCATCTTCGTGGAAGATAATCTTATGGCTCTCCAGCACCTGACCGACCATGTTGGCCATTTCTCCACTAGTGATATTATTGGGTACATAAGCCTCGCTCAGTACTTTCATCAAGGCATTCTAGTGTGACTCAGAGTTCTGCAATAGTGACAGGATAGATATCTGAGCAGGGACTTTGTTCAGGTGGTCAACAACAGAGTACTCCTTCGCCTGTACTTTTCTCCACAGGTCATCTGGCCCAGTCTCAATAGTAGGTTGCCTAGCAGTGGCTTCCTTACTTGAACCTCCTAGGTTTTTCGATGTATAGACTCTTCCAGTCCTAGTCATTCCCTGTGCCATGTCAGATTCCTCTACCTTGGCCTTCCCCTTTCGCCGAGCCTCAGCGATATAATCTCAGGGTATTGCTTTAGAGTTGAATCGGGGTGTGGTTGATACTGTCATAGTGAAGGGTGTGACCACTTCTACTTCAAATGGAGTGGGGTTGGCTGCGGGCGGAGCCACTTCCACCTCGAATGGATCTGATGTAGTTACCTCAACCTCGATCGGTGCCTCAGTCTGAACCACGATAGGAGTAGTGTGACTGCGACCTTAGAGTCATCGCCTTCCCGAATAAGCCTGATCGACCCTTCAAGGTCCCGTTCTTCATTCGTTTTTATCACATGTATACCATCACTTCTGTGATCGGGAAGAGGATTGTTGCGGACATTAGGTGAGGTCTCCTTTGCTTGTATGACCTTATTGTCAATTAACGTTTGGATCTTATCCTTCAATGTCCGGCACTCAGCTGTGGTGTGCCCTTTCATACCGGAATGATACGCACAAGTCTTGTTCGGATTGACCCACTGGGACGGGTTTTCTAATGCCACTGCGGGAACAAGAGTGACATAACCGGCAGCTTTCAACCTTTCATATAATTGTTCAATGGGCTCGGCAATGGTGGTATACTGTCTGGGTGGCTTGCGGTCAAAGTTTGGTTGTGGTCTTGGATAATTTTGACGAGCTGGTGGTGATTGGAAGTGGGATGGTTGGGAGTTATATGTGTGATGGACAGAGGCTGGTTGGGAGTATCTGGGGGATGAAGGTTGATATGTGGGCGGTGGTTCTTGGTACGTGGGTGGAGTTGTTTGCTATGTGGGTGGAGGTGTTTGGTATGTGGGTGGAGGTGTTTGATAGACAAGCGGGGATTTTGGGCCCTGGGCTACCATTACTGCCCCAACATCTCTCTACTTCGATATGCCACCTGACTGTAGTGCTTTATTTGTGGCTTGCAAAGCCTCGAAGTTAGTTACTGTTCCGCTCTTGATCCCTTCTTCAATCCTTTCTCCGAGCTTGATGATGTCAGAGAATTTGTGATTTTCGATAACCATCAGCCTCTCATAATATTGCGGGTCCTGTACCCTGATTTATTCATTTGTTCTTCATTCAAAGCAGGCCTGACCTTGGCGGCTTCCGACCTCTAGCGGGTAGCATATTCACGGAAGGTATCAGTGGGTTTCTTCTTGAGGTTCTGAATGTAGAAGACATCAGGTGCATTCTCTATGTTGAACCTGAACTGGTCCATGAAATCTGACGTCATGCTTACCCAATTTGACCATTTCTTGGGATTTTGGCTGATATACCAAGACAGCGCATCCCAAGTAAGGCTCCTCATAAAGAGCTTCATTCGGATCTTTTCATCTTTCCCGACCCCGACAAGTTTGTCAAAATAAGTTCTGAGATGAACCCTGGGATCACCTGTACCATCGAACATTTCGAACTTGCGAGGTTTGTACCCATCCGGCAGTTCGACATCCGGCTGTATGCACAAGTCCTCATAGTTTAAACCCTTTATTCCTCGATCGCCTTCAACACCTTGAACTCGACTTGTTAACCTTTTAAGCTCTTCAGCCATGTTCCTAATGAGCAGGTCCTTTTCGGTGGTTTCTGGCGCACAGGATAGTGGCTGGGTAGAATTGGTACAGTTTCCACGTATATGGGATTGCTCTGATAGGTGCCAGGAACTTGGGTATAGTGGTGGTCATTGGTGGAGTTTTGTGGATCGGGAATGAGTGGTGGTGTATTTTGGGGAGTGTGGTAAGTGGTGGCTGGTGGGTAATGAATTGGTTGATGATGTTGTGGTGGAGTTGGCATCGGCAATGGATTGATATTTTGTGGTTGGGGTGTATTGATTTGGTATGGTAGGATTTTGTGGCTGTTGGTTTTGTGTGTTTTGAGGAGGTGTTGGGTTCTTTGCGTTCTGTTGGTGGATATCAGGGACATTGAAGGTGAGTGACAAGTTTGCCAAATTGCGGACCTGCTCAAGGTCTCCTTGTGGTTCTAGTATCCTTTGTTCAAGTCTCAAAACCAGGTCATTTGGGGCCGGAGTACTGCGGCCGTCGGAGGTCTCTGCGTTCTCAACGTTTTCCTTTCGGATTCCACTTAAATCGTCCATCTTTGCTTTCCCTCTACTTTTTGTGTTGCTTGGAGGAGGAGGAGGTAGAGGGCCTCTGGATCTGGTGTGATATGCTGATGAGGCCAGTATGATTGAACCAACCTAAGGGGATGGGAATAATAATAATAAAAATAAAAACAAAAGGTGAAAAGTTAGTGAGGATACTGAAATGTGTATAGTATTTAAACACATATTGTGGAAATATAAATTCGCGTCCTAATTTGGGAGCCTTGTTGTGCCCGAGGTAAGCCTAGCGACAAATAGATTTGGAGAACTTTTAGTGCCAATAAATGCTTTTTTCCATAATGTAAGAATAGATGAATCCCAAAATGACACTAAGATAATAATAAAATAAGTCACTACTGGCACTTGGCCTTATTACATTTTTAGAAAAAAAAAACAAAATAAATCTAGCCTATTTGGTCTCGGAAGGACATTCTTCAAGCTGAATGCTCTTGTTGATCAAATCCCCCAGTTCGCGTAGGCTCATTAGTAAGAATGCCTTTGCCGACTGTCCTTCTTCGTTTCCCTCAGCGTTCTGGCAGTCGGTGACTCTCTTCCTCACTTTCCCTTCCAATTCCAACAGACTGTATTCCAGATATTCAAGCTTCTCGCTAGATTTGGTGGCCCTTTCTTTCCATTCATTGATTTGGTCATCCGATGGAAGATTCCTCCACCAGCCTAGCAAGAGTGAGGGTATAGTAACCATACCGAAGCTGGGGACCTCATGCCTCATTTCCTGCAAAACAAAAGGTTAGACCTTACCCCCACTTGACTCGACTATTTATACATTTATGATCAACATATCGGCATTTAGTTCTCCAAATTAATGCTCAGAACGTGGTTGTGTCCGTTGGGATTATGGAAAACCCGATGGACTTTGGATAAGGCTTATCTTAGAGGATCATTATGTGGACAACATAACCGATTCGACTATGTTAGACCATGATGCATGCACAATTTTAACCAGAGTAAGGTTTCTATGGGGTTTTAGACTGGTACCCTCAAGCGGACAACTTGAGGGGGAAGGCACGGAACCGTCGACTACACCGCTGATCGACTGGAAAAACAAGGAGACAAGTCAGTTTTCAAGGTAATAAAGGAATCATAAATGCTCAAAATAGACAGCTAAATTCAAATAAGGGAGAAGGGTACGGGATAAAGCATGCTTGGACTAATTCATAAGTTCGTTATGGTAAGAGCCTAAAAATATCCCCAGCAGAGTCGCCATGCTGTCGCGCCCCCTTTTTTTTCCCCTCTCGCGGGGAGAAGTCCAGGTTTCGACATTCACGGGGTGTAATGACTCATTTCCTTTTTGGGAATTGGGTATTTGAAGAGTCGCCATCTAACGGATTATGGTGCGTTAGGGCACCTAGAGCGA
>NW_017670829.1:342122-352867 GCF_001879085.1 Nicotiana attenuata | reverse complement strand
ACTTATATTCACAAATTAGTCCATAAATAAACAATGAAGTAAGTAATTGCAAGTAGAGCATGTTGGGCATTGTATAAAAATAAGAATTTAAACAGGTTGTGCAAAAAAAGGAAAAAAAATGAAGTTTCAAGCAAAGGATTTGGGGGAGAGGGAGGTCCTAGGTTGGTTAGCCTATAGGATCATCAGTACAATGCCCGGTAATCACTCCTTGAAAAGGGGTTACGCGTGGCATTAGCGCACCGGTCATCTTATCCACATCTACCCTTCCCATCCCCTTATTGGTCATGCAAAGTGAGTGTCGGTCACGGATTCCTATTGTGTGCTACTACCCGTCCCTTCTTAGTGGTCCTGGAGGGAGTTAGGACCTCTACCTATAGGTAGTTCTAGACAAACCTCTAAGGTTTTAAAGGTGAAAATTTTAAGGCGACAAGCAAAACAATTAGGACTTTGAGCAAACAAGAACAGGAAAGAGTAGATAAAGGCTCAATTTTCCTCCACAAGTAAACGTACAAGCAGCACGACTCAAACACTGTTAAGGTCTCTATTAATCAAATTCCTAAAACAGGATCTCTAAGTGATGATGCGAAAATAGACCACATTTTATACTCAGAAGTTATAACCTAGAAGTTGCCTAGGGATTCGTTTAAAAATTATTAGAATCAGAAACATTGAACAGCGGAGAAAGAGCTTCAGGGGAATGCGGTTTTGAGAATGCCCTAAGGCTTGCCTATATGTAGCATATAAGAAGGTTTTTTAGAAATAGACTCCTTTAATACCTATAAGCATGGTGTCTAATGAGATTAATGCAATTTGGAAAGAACTTGTTTCGGAAAAATGTTAATGCTTAATAAGACCAGTTTTTTTTTTAAGAAAATGAACTAGGCGTGATGAAGTTGATTTATTAGGCCAAATTAAATTACCAGACAGAATTGCGAGTATAGATCCCTATAGGCATGACATCTAGGCGTATTACTGATTTTAGCAACATACAGAAATGCTTATTAAAACTGGATCGGGTTGAGTCCTATAGGCATGACATCTACTGATTCGAGACATGATTGTTTGGAACATATAATATGGTTTCTAACATGATAGAATGCAAAACCTTATGAACATGATTTCTATCTGATGCAGACGAAATTAGAAGTGAGATCCTATAGACATGATTTCTATTAGGCAAAGCAATCAGATTTCAAAGAGTAAATCCCTATGAGCATGTTTTCTATTGCGCAAAGTAGGCAGATTAAAAAGTAAGATCCTAAGAGCAGGATTTCTACCCATATTACCCCATAAAGTATACATCTACCCACCCCTTTTACTAAATACCCCAAATATCTGTTTACAAATTATTACAGGCCAATGAATGAATTACATAAGTAAAAATAGAAAATCAAGAAGCTATTCTATAGGGAGCCTACAATCAGGCCCAAGTTTCCCAAAGCCTCCAATGGTCTCATAAACCTCAATTCCATAGACAAATCAGAGTCTAGGTGCATCAAAGTTCCCCAAGGGCCTCAAGAACCCCGGGCAATGCTTACACCTAGACTTAGCAACTAAGAATTGAACCAGTGCAGTGTGGAAAGGCCAGCCTCAGTATGCCAGAGTTCAGAGGGCTCTCAAGAGGATCCCAAGGCAGTACACATACTGGAGGGGGCAGAACTTATTGACTAAGAGTAAAGTGGAAGTGCAGGGCACGAGTTGGAAAAAAGGTTATTAAAGACTATATTGGGAAGTCTGTTTTGGAAGCAATTAGTAAAGCAACAAAGATTGTTTGAAAAGAGGTTGGAGTAATAAACAAGCTTAAACACCTTAAGAAAAGATCACACAGCTAGTTTGCAGAATTCAGTAGTCATACAGGGGTCAGGGGTTGGGGATACATAGACATTTGGCTGCACAACCCAGCAAAGATCTTAAGATTGGCTTGGACATGCTCAGAGATAGTTGACTCTGGCATAATCACACACCAGTCAGGAGAAATACAAACACATAGAAGGGGTGATAAGGATTTGGGAATTCATAGGATGGTAAGCATACAAGAAATAAAAGACAATTGACAAGCATGCTTTGAAACCCACATAAGGGGATACATTAATCCAGCGGGAAGGGGAGACATAACAACATGCTGATAAGGCAACTTAACTACAAGTTCCACAATAGAACCACAAGTAGAAGCAAACTAGGAATAAAAGAAACTGAAATAGTAAGAGAAGCATATTGTTGTTGGAACTTTAAATCAAAACTAGGACATACCAGTGAAGGTAGAAGTAAGCAGAATGAAAGAACCAAGAGTACAGATGATTAGCCTTGGCTTTCAGCCGGCTAACAATAGCAAGTAGCACAAGAGAGAAGGAGAGCAGAAGTTTTTAGTAAGAGAGGTAGTTTTTGAAAACCAGTGTTCGTGTGTGTGTTAGTGAAAGACTAGAGTATTTATAGTTGAAAATAGGTAGTAAAATAAGGTAAGAATCATAGTAGCATGGTAATTAAGGAACTCAGAATCAATCAATTAGAAAATCAAGGAAGTACTTCCTTAAGTTAAGGGAATCAAATCAAACGGGAAGATTCAGTATCATATAAGGCAAGAAGAAAAATCAGTGCATGACTAAATAAGGAAGGGGTCAAGGTTCAGTAAGCATAGAGTAGTCAATTAGGACTAAGTTCAGAAAACTCCAATTAAGGAATGATTCAGTAAAAATAAAGTACTATAGCAAATAAGGTAATGGAATCAGTCAATTTAAACAAACGAGTAGAATTTTAGGGTTTTAAAAGAAAACCTTGCAATCAAGCCATCAACTAAGGGAATCAGAATCAATCGAGAGGGAGTCATGATTATGTACTTCAACATATAAATAGAGAAGATCAAACAGACGTAACAAACAGGCAAGGCCAGCAATATCGATAGAAAGAGGCAAGAGATGAACACTCAAGATAAATATAATCACATAAAGGTGATATAGGTAGGTTAAGGACTGAGTAAAACCCATTCGAAGCATGGTAACCACAGAAGCATTAACAAGAATCAAATAGTCAGGCTAACATATAGAACCAAGCCAAAGAAGGCCTTAAAAATTAGGGCTTTTTAACATAGGCGAGTTAAAGAGCAGTAAGAACATAGAATCAGTCAAGATAAGCAAGGAAAGAGGTTTAAACATAAAGAAAAATCAGTTTAAACAAGTGTAGAAAAAACTCCGAGAAATCCTAAATTTAAAGAGAGTAAAACGGCTTAAAGTTGATGATTTTTAATGAGAGGTTTGAGAACAGTGTAAAACATAGAAAGAAATAGACTTAAATCGTTAAAAATAGCACAGATCTAAGATATTCAAACAAAGTTAGGGTTTCAAAGGAAACCCAGATAGAAACGGAAGAACCTGCTATAAACTTCAAAGATCGTAACAAGTATTGTATGATTATGCCCAAAGTCACACCAGAGAAGCCTCGAACAACAGAAACAGTAACCCTAGGTCCAAATCGACATGGCCTAGGACCCTTGAGGGCCTTAGAGATGATGAGCAAGGCGATGAGAGACCCATTGGGGGCTTGGGGTTGAAAGAAGGTCGCCGAAGATGACCGGAGAAGGAGGGGTTTGACAGAGTCTAGGGTTAGGTTGAGAGAGAAGACTGGAAATGAGAGAGTTTGAGGGCGGCGGAATTAGAAGAGTGATTAGGGTTAGGGGGTCTTTAGGATTAAAAAAGGAAGGGGCTTGTTTGGACCGTTGATCTGGGAGATCAACGGTCAAGATTCAACCGGGTACGTGGGTTCCGGGTTTGGGTAAGGGTTAATAGGGTCTTGGGTCGGGTTATTTAATTAGAAGGTTGGGCCAGGAATTGGTCCGATTTTGGCTACAATTGAAAGCCAAATTTGGCTATAATTTAAATAGCCAGTTTTTCCCTATTTTTAACTTTAATAAATAATAAGTAATTTCTAGAAAATAATTTAAGGTGCCAAAATGATTTAAAATACAAATTTAACATTTTAAAAAAATAGGGACCCATTTTGTGCATATAAGATATAATTATACATTAAAAGGGCTAACATTGCAATTATATGCAATTTAGCTTAAAAATACTAAATATAATTATAAAAATGCATGAAAAATATATTATCCATATTTTGACATAAGTATAGAAATTAATGAGTAAATATCATCACAATAATTTGGAAAATATTTATTGGGGTTTTATGGATAAAAAGAGGGAAAATAAATCAATTTAAACCCTTAAAATTATGGGGAAAATAATAAAAACCTCGTGCATGCTTATATATGCATATATATGCTATTTTGAAGGTATTTACGCATATTTAAAATATATAGGGAAAAATTGGGTATCAACAGTGATGGCGCCTAACACTCCGGCTAGGCAAGCCGAAACAAGATATCGAAGGTAACATAATAATGAAATTCATAGAAATAGCATAAACCTGAGGTCTCAATGCAATAAAAACTACTAATATAATGTAAGTCCCCCCAGAAACTGGTAAGTAACGAGTCATGAGCTACTACAAAGGAATACAAGTCTGAAACTGAACAATAAATACATTGTCTGAACTATAACAACAGTATGAAAGGAAAAGACAAGTCAAACTGCGAGCAAGGATGCAGTTCTACCTCGCCTCTAGCAGATAGTCCACAAGCAACCTACTGTTGATAACCGGTCCCCACACTTGGATCTGCACAATTAAGTGCAGAGTGTAATATGAGTACAACCGACCCAATGTACTCAATAAGTATCGTAAATAAATACGGCGGAGGTAAAAGAAGCACAATTTATTAATGATACTCGCTATCACCTGTGTGGTTTCATCCTTTAAACCGGTATAGAACGATCACCAAGTTTAACAACAAACGCATCTGTGTGGGTATGTGTACAGTTTCTCAGATACTCTACTCAGACAATATCTTGGCATATAGAGGTGATATGCAGTTAAATCAGATAAATGATCAAAGAAATTGCAAGTGAAGAGGAAATGCAAAATCCAACAACACACTAGCCAGATTCCCTCAATTTTCCATATCCATTCCAAACCACTGATCAGTATTTTCAATATCCGCATGTACACCATCAAGATAAAAATATGATAGGATGATCCTAAGGGGATGGATCCATATCCACACGCAAGCACGGCCAATTCAATATGCTGCCAGCCCGGCATGGTCACAGGCATAACAACATCATCCGCCCGGCGTGGTCGCAATCATAACAATACAATCTACTCGGCGTGATCACACGGATAACAACACAATCCATCCAGCGTGGTCACAGACATAACAACACAATCCATCCGGCATGGTCACAGGCATAACAACACAATCCGTCCGGCATGGTCACACACATAACAACATAATCCGTCCGGCGTGGTCACAGGCATCCAGTTCAATCATATCACACTGGAGAAAATAAACAAGAATACATGTATTTGTTGAATGAATAGCAAATCTCATGCTCCTGGACCGGTATAAATGACATGGTAAAGTGTAGGCATGCGCAAAGTGTGCTATCATAGCTCAAATTGGCAATTTTATCACGGAATAGTATTTATCAAGTTCATCCAGGGATTAAACCTCTATGTAGACTCAAACACGACTCAAATAGTTCACACAATGTTACAAATATGAGAAACATCATAGCTTAAAGCTTAACAATCAATTTTGGGCTTATCATAGCTTAAACACAATCCGAGCATGGATAAATACCCCCGGTGTCAGCACATGGGTTCAAACCCCACGCATGTGCGCAACCATAGCACGTAGCTATCACAGATAATTCAGGCAACTAGTCCCTCAATCAAGTTTAAATAAGGTACTTACCTCAAACAAATCAAATCACTTTGCTAGCAAGCCCTTACCATGCGTATCAATCTCCGGAATGCTCGAATCTAGCGAAAAATAACATAATACTATCAATAAAAGCTATAGGAATTGATCCCAAATGATAAAACTAAGATCTTTAACCAAAGTCAAAAAGCCAACCCCAAAATCCAACCACGGGCCCACGTCTCGAAACCCGGAAAAATTTATAAAATCAGAATACCCATTCAATAACGAGTCCAACAATACCAAAATCATCCAATTCCGACCACAAATCAACTCTCAATCTCTCAAATCTTACTCTCCAATACATGGGACAAAATTCCCCGAATTCCAACTTAGATTCATGATAAATAGATGAAATAATCATTTGGGTAATCAAAATACATGGATAAAAGTGATCAAAATTCGCTTACCTTTTCAATCTAGATGAAAACCTCTCAAAAAATTGCCTAAGTCCGCACCCCAAAACTCTCAAACGGGAAGAAGACTCAAACCCTCGATTTTAAATTCCTACCTAGTCTTTTCGTTCTTGCGGATTCACCTGCCGCACCTACAGCTCCGCTTCTGCGGAGGAAAGCCTGCTTCTACGAAAATCACTTAAGCACCCGACCAGCTGCACCTACGGGCCAATTTTCGCACATGCGGGACCGCTTCTACGGTCCAGGCTATGCCCATGGGCGTCCGCACCTACGGTTCCAATCCGCTTCTACGACCTTAGCCCCTCCTACCGAATTTCGCATCTGCGGAGACCTCATCGCATTTGCAGGCTCGCAGATGCGGAATATCCAACGTACTTGCGTCCACTGCCCAACACACACAGGACCCCACCTGCGACCCCATGGCCACTTTTGCGGCTCCGCATCTGCGGCCTATTTCTCGCAGGTGCAGTTTCACCAGACCTGATCACACCAGCTCTTCCAAAATTCCAAAATTCAATACGATCACTCCCGAGGTCCCCGGGACCCTATCCAAACATACCAACTCATCCTAAAACAAGACACTAACTTAGTCCAAGCCTCAAATCCCATCAAACAACATCAAAAGCACAAATCACACCACAATTTAAGCCTAATGAACTTTTGGATTTCCAACTTCTAAAATCGATGCCGAAACCTATCAAACCAACTCCGATTGACCTCAAATTTTGTACGCAAGTTATAAATGACACAACGGACCTATTCCAACTTCCGAAACCAAATGCCTTGGTATTACAAATATTATTTTGCTATACACTATCTTTGACGGAAATGAAGAAAGAAGGAATTAATTTTCATTTTATCATTAATTCATAAATGTCATATAGAAATTTATCAGGTGCAAATTCTAACACAAACGGGTAGTTGCATAAAAAATGTATGCGACGTATCTTTTTTTTTTTTCTTATGAACAATAATTAGTGTTAAAACCCGCGCGATGCGCGGATAATTTGACGGAATATTAATCTTATAAAATTATGATCTAATATGTCATATTATTTTAATAAATATTATTTATATTTTATTATTTAATATAGTATGCCGAAATATAACAAAATCTATACAAACTCAAAGGATGCACATCATATAGTAACAAATAAATTATTTATTCCTTATTTATTCTTATTGTCAAATTAGCAAGCAGTTAATACTATACATTTACTAATGTGATTCTTAATTAACTTGTCAATTGGCTTAATATTTTGAAACTACTTCTATTTTAATATAATATAGATATATATTTTCTTACTCTTGAAATATATATATTTTTGTTTAAACTTATGTTATAATGTTCAAAATTCTTCAATTATCTAAATTTATTGATAAATTTTGTGAGTTTTATTTATTAATCTTTTATTTTTTTAATCAATTCAAAATATAAATATCATAAAATTATCTTTATCCTCCTCTTTTCATACATTCTTTTCTACTATAATATTTGATTAGTTTTCTCATTTTATAGTTTACTGAAAATTTAAATAATTTTATTTCTTTACTAAATTATAATTTTGAATATCTCAAAAGTATACAGAGATAAGAATTTTATTATTTTTATAAAAAACCTATCAATACTTTAATTATTATTAATTTGTGTTATATATATAATGTGCTTATCTTATATATAATATCATAATAGTATCTTTATATTTTTCATTATGAAATTATGAGTTTATTATTTAACTAATTTTCTAGATGAAAAATTTAATTAGTATATATATTTTACACTATCGCTTGATTTTTTTTTTCTTAGCATTCTTCCTCTATAACTATTTATTTATTATGATTTTAGCTATGTGTATATATGCGACTTCTCTCATCATAATTCTAATTATAAGTGTTATATTTTCATATTTTTCACAAATTTATATTATTTTTTTTTTGTTCCTTGCTTATCTGATTGCATTATCAATTACTTAATTCAAATAGAGTATTCAATTAACTGAAAATATAAAATTCAAAATACTTTTTTAGTTAGAAAGGTAGTTTGTTTTGTCTTAACAATGACGCTTGGCTTTTTGTAGTTATGTCACTTGGCTTAATGAGATAGTTTTTTCTTCTACTTTTAATTATAGATAGATATTAGGAAGAAACTACTATCCATTCAATTTGAATTTTTTGTTTTTTATTTTTTCTTATTTTTTATATTAAATAATTTTAAAACCAACTTGGAAGTACTCCATATTTTGAATGGGTAGTTCTTTTTTATATTTTCGTTTTTTATTAGGCTTTTTGTAGTTATGCCACTTGGCTTAATGAGATTGCTTTTTCTTCATAATTTTGAATTCACCAAAAGTATAAAGAGATAAGCATTTGATTATTTTTATAAAATATCTACCAATATTTTAACTATTATTAATTTGTGTTATATATTTAATATTCTTATCTTATAATATCATAATAGTATCTTTATATTCAAAATATACTATTCAAAATATATGTAAAGTCTTATATATAATATCATAATAGTATCATTTTGTTAATAAAATGAGATTTAAAAAATAAAATTCAAAGTATTTTTTAGTTAGAAAGGTAGTTTATATTGTCTTAACAATGCCATTTGGCTTTTTGTAGTTATGCCACTCGACTTAATGAGATTGTTTTTTCTTCTAGTTTTAATTATAGATAGATACCAAGAATTTTTAAACGGATGCAAATTTAACATCGCTGGTCAAATATTTAGTACATGTGATTGTACAAACTCACCCCCTAAAGAGTTACCCACAACGAAAGAAGAACCAAAAGAATGAAACTTTTTCTAAAGTTGGTGGTGATGATTTGAATTTTGAGAATCAAATTTGAAATATTAATGGTTTTTTTATTATTATTATGTAATTTCTTTCAATAATTGGAGATGAAACAGAAGAAAAAAACTGCTCCTTGCGGTTGGTGAATAATTTTACTAACCATATTACCAGAAGGTCTAGAGAACCCACACATATATGATATTTACAAAAGTGAAGTGTGTGTCACGCGCTCTCGGAGCCAGAAGCAACTGTTTTTCATTTGTGCATGTAATTCTTTTTTAGACATATCATTCCAAAAATAGAAAGACATACATAGATTATGTTTTTCAAAATATTGAAACACTTATCCGTAAATGGTGTTTGGCTTGATTTATTTTTTTCCGGAAATCCTGAGAAAAGTTTTAAAATTATATGTTCACCCTTTTTGAAACAAATGCGACCAAGTTTTTCAGCTTCTCAAAACTGAATTTTTCTTTCTTACTAATATTTAGTTGAATTTTTTTGTGAAATTCTTTTAAAAGTTTGGTTGAGACTCTTCTTCAAATTTTTGAAGCTAAAACGAATGAAAATCTTGAAATTTTGTTCTTCAAGTTAATTACTCCCTCGGTCTCAATTTATGTGGCGGTGTTCGGACTTCAAGAGTCAAATAAGTTTTTCCTTGATCGTAACTTTCTTATATGCTTTTTATGCATTCTGAACTGTTAACTATTGTGACTTATATTTATGTAGTTTCAAACTGAAAGATTTTGATCCAAATTCCCGATCAAAATTAAGAAATTTGACTCTCGAAATTTGAGTTCCGCCACATAAATTGGGCAGAGGGACTACTTTTTTCTTTGGTCAAATAAGTATAGCTTTTCTCAGTTGTGGTGATTTGTATATGTATTTTATCTGGTCATCCCAACATGTCCATAGCATAAAGCTTTGATGTTTATATTTTTCATACTTTGTTTCTATTTAAAAGGTTCCTGTAGAAATCAGATATTGACTATATCTGGATGGATGAAATCTTAAACGAATAAGCCTTTCAGCCTAATACTTTAATTGACGTAAGGTTGAATGGTAGTACCTAAATAGGGGTTGTTCAATTCTTATCCAAGTTTGAGTTAAATTAAATTAGTCGAGGCGATTATTTTCACTTATTAGTAGTTACACTTGTACTACAAAGAAAGAACAGTTCATGGAAAACAAAGAGGAATAAAGAAAATTGTAATGTTGGACGCGGATTTGGTGTAATTGGTAGTGGAGAATGTTCGTAAAAGTCTATGATATTTATTCTTTAGTAGAATCAAAAGCATAGACCACAAAGCTTTTGGGTGGAGCAAAAAGGGCAGCCCAGTGCACTAAGCTCCCATTATACGCGGGAACCGGAGAAGGGCCAAACCACAAATGTTTATTGTACGCAGCCATTTCTGCAATAGGATGTTTCCACGACTCAAACCCGTCTTACCTTTCTGCAAGAGGCTGTTTCCACGACTCAAACTCGTGACCTCCTACTGAAAAGTGAAAACAAGGGTGAAATAGTTGGAATTATCCACGTCCAAGAGGAGCTATCTGCTTTGAGCTGGAAATGAAAGAATCATTCAATAGAAGGCACTTTACTAGGTCTACCTCACACAAATTTATATCTCGTACTTCTTTTAATTATATCTACTGGAGATACAGCCAATATCATCTGTGTGTGTGTGGTGGGGGGTGGGGGGGGGGGTAGGGGGGGGT